>NC_141906.1:52229429-52532459 GCF_057802395.1 Ceratotherium simum simum
AGTTAATTGTGGAAACTAATCAAAAACAATTAGATTAAATTATATACAATTGATTGTAACAGTAATAATATAAAATGCTTAAACATTATTTCTCATTTTATATATCTTTCTCATTTTTTAGCTGACCATAAACTATAACCAAAGTAATGAATTTGAAAGATTAGAGGGTCTACAGAAAATTATAAAACCTCCCAAATTTCCACCACTGTGAGGCAATCACTATTACAATACTGATGTACTTCCTATTTAATTTTTTCTATTTTTTTATAGATGAGATAATGTTCAATATATAGTAAGACATCTTGTTTTTGTTGCTTAGCGTATGAGTGTTTATATATCAAATGCATATAAACCATTATTTTAGTGCCACATTTAATTAATTAACAAGTAAAGATTTAGTCATGTTAGAAGATTAATAATCAAATAAAAATGATTTCTCCTAGGGGCCGGCCCAGTGGCATAGCAGTTAAGTTTGTGTACTCCGCATCAGCGGCCCGGGGTTCACAGGTTCAGATCCCAGGCGCAGACCTACTCACCACTTATCAAGCCATGATGTTGTGGCGTCCCATATAAAGTGGAGGAAGATGGGCACAGATGTTAGCCCAGGGCCAATCTTCCTCAACAAAAAGAGGAGGATTGGAAACAGATGTTAGCTCAGGGCTAATCTTCCTCACAAAAAAAAAAAAAAAGAAAGAAGAAAATATTTATTCTGGGTCCCCTTGAGATGCATCTCAACTTCACAAATTCTAATTGATTCAAAAAACATTTAATGGGACATAATGATAATACTAAATAATAATTTATTTCCTATTTCAGGAATTGTTTTATAGAATGAAGATTTTTGAATAATAAATGAGAACATTTATTGATATTTATTACAGGTTTAAGTCTAACATGAGGAAGTATTAATATTATCTCCATTTTACCAATAAAGATAATAAAAGTAAAAAGAGAATCTGTCACATACTTAATGTCTCACAGTCAATAATTGTTGGGCAGGAATTGGGACCTGGCAGTCTGATTTCAGAACCTGAGCTCCTAACCACGTTATTCTATGTCCCCTAAAGGCTTCTCAGGTATCTTCTCACCAATCTTTTATTTTCTTGTTTTCTTCTATTCCTCTTCTTCTCCCTCTCTCTCTCGTCTCTCTCTCTCTCTCTCTCTCACACACAAATGTATAACTTTTAAAATATTCATTTTCTTTATTTAATTTCTGAATACCTTATATGTTAGCATACTTTACAAAACATCAAAATATCTAAAAAATATACGCTGATATGTTTTCCTCCAAAGCCCTGATTCCTTATTCATTGAGGTCTCCCACTGAATGTCACAGTTAACTACTCATTAATTTTTGTGTATCAATCCAGAAATTTTTTATGTATATAAATAAACATATCCATATGCCTCTGGCATTTGTTTTATAGCAAATCAACATTACACATTAACTGTCATGTTTCAGGGATATGTTAACTCTTATGCAGAACATCAAAATATAGTCTGCGAGGGCTTTGATTTTATTGGAACTTCACAGAAACTGGTGGTAGGTAGTGAGTAAAATAAACAATAGACAAATACATGTCATAAGATAAATTATTTATGATTGTAATGAGCACTATGGAATAAAAATATAAGCAGAAAATGGAGTAAACAGTGATATGCGAAAAATCTATATTTTAGATAGAGTGACCTAAATGATGAGAAGGATTAAGCATATAAAAATTTGCATAAACAATGTCCAAGGGAGAGAAATAAGCTTGTGTTAAAAGTGCAAAGGCCAAAACAAGTTTTATGCACTCAAGGAACTAAAAGAAGACCAATGTGGCTATAGCACAGATACTTACAGGCGATGAGATGAGTCAGGTTAGAGCTAGTCCATATAGATGTATAGGCTACCAAATATAGTGAGGATATAGGGATTGAATATGCACCTTAAATTTAAAGAAATGTTAAGATAAAATTTAGAGTCTCAGTTTTTAAATATACGTACTTAAATGTGCCAAGTATTTAACATGTAGTAACACTGTGTATTTGTATCTAAATGTAGATATGTATTTATATGTATTTAAGTATTGATAAGATACATGCATCTTGCCCCTGTCCAACAATTAAGATTCTTAAATCAGTGTATACAGGGAATTACATTTGCATTTGGAATGGAATTTAAAATATACACAAAACAGCTAGATCAATGCAGATATGGGTGCAATGAAAAATAAAATATATAAAACAATATAGATAATTCAAATAAATTAGAAAAACAGCAAATGTTAAAACATTAAAATGATTGTATACAGCAATGATTGAATTTGTGTGTGTGTGTGTGTGTGTGTATGTGTTGTTATGCTGAGGATTTAATTCACTCCAACGTATTTCCTTCAGTTAAAAAAATGTTTCCTTCATATTTTTTCCATAACTTGCAATAAATGAGGATAATTACATCTAGAAGTGATTCATCTTGATAAGTGCTCTTATAAATTGCAGCAGCTAATTTTTAGTGAATTAGGTTTATTGGGACACTGCTGAGTTAAAAGGGGTATGTTTTTCTGTTGAAATTTCCTTATTAAGTTAATGACTTCTTCTGCAACTAAAATGACAACTGAAATTATTACTAACATTTAAAATCTAAACGGTTTGTTTGAACATAAAACACAATGTCTTCTTTTCTTGGTTTGAGCCCCTGTAATTGAGAAATTTCTTTCTTTATTTAAAAATGTTATTAAGAGGATATTTATATACCATTATACCTAACATGAGTAGGCAACTTAGTTTTTCTAATCTACTGTACTTTCTGCATAGATGTTCAGAATTGTTTGTTGAAGAGCTATTTGGACAGATAACTCACCAGTTAGGCTGAGTTGTTCAAACCTGCAAATAAAACATTCTTATTCTTATTCTTCATGCTTTGTTTTTGGTAAGGTGAAGTGAGAATCTTGGAAAGATCAGCAAAAGGGGAAAGAGCATGCAGGAGCAAGGTTGAGAGTAGAACGAGATGTCTAGGCCTGGAAGTCACATTCCGTGGGCTAGAATTCAATCACATGATCACCATACCTAACTGCAAAAGAAGCTGGGAAATGCAGTTAGCAGTATGCCCCGTAAGAAGAGAAAAACACAGATTGTGATGAATCACTTGCAGCCTCTTCTACTATCTAGATATTATGGCAGAGCAAATAAGACAACATTTTGCATTTGACAACTTATTTTAAGTTGTACATCGCTGGTGCTTTATGTTTAGCAATCAATTTATGAACTGTGCTTCTCACTGGCTCTCCCAAAAGGGCATCAAGATATTGAGAGTAATTTCTGGTTAGGACAACTCAGTCTAGTTATCTCTTCTTAACCTGTTTTTTTTTTTTTTTTGTGAGGAAGATTAGCCCTGAGGTAACATCCGTTACCAATCCTCCTCTTTTTGCTGAGGAAGATTGGCCCTGGGCTAACATCTGTGCCCATCTTCCTCTATTTTATATGGGACACCATCACAGCATGGCTTGACTAGCGGTGTGTCTGTGTGCGCCTGGGATCGGAACCTGCAAACCCTGGGCCGCCAAAGCAGACGGCACACACTTAACCGCTGTGCTTGGGGGGCTGGCCCCTCCTCTGCGTTTTTTAAACCGGAACTTTATACAAACAACAAAATGATCTCTAGCATCAAGAAAAGTCTATTTTGCCCTAATTTCTGTGTAGGTCTTCCCTAGAACTTTCTGACATATGTTAACTATGAAACTCTCCCACACTAATATGTAGCATCTAACATTGTCTTTTGCTCCTTGCAGTGAACATGTGAATAACATTCTGGCATAGCCTATAATTGCTCCAATGTGAAACTGCCAAATTATTAGCTCCTACTTAAAGGGCTTCCTTAAACTAACATCTCCTTCTTCCCTTTGCCGCTGATGATTGGATTCAGGTGAGCCAAAGTAACTAATCAGAACTTGGCACAAAATACGAGTTGAGCCATTCAGATTGTATTCCTAAGAAATTAAATTGTATAATTGGAGTGAATCAAACCTTTGGGTATCAGTGGAAGGAATTTTGACCACATTAGTAACTCTAAAACACTGATAATTTTACACCTTGGCTTAGAACTCTCTGATTTTTTTTTTAATAAACATTGCCAAAAAAGATTAAGATCTTTAAAGTCATATTTAATTTCTTGTGACATCTGACCCCACATACTTTTCCATCAATGCCCAGCCCGAAGGGACTATCAAATTGACTCTTGGACTAGCCTGCCTCCCTACTTTGCCTTCTGGTTTGAGTGGGGAGTTGATTTCAGAAAAAGACTCTGTGCAGTCTCTCCATCAAATCCTGAGTCAGCTACTATCTCCTCTAGGGTTATTTCATGATCATCCTAAGTAGAATTGCTCTCCTACTTCTTTGATGGAATTTTTACATTTTTTCTTATATAACAGTTATTTGTCTACATACCTTGCTAGCATTTTTTTTCAAGGCAAGTGTTGGACTCATTTAGGCTATCCAGTGCTGTGGGGGTTATTGTTTAAGTATACCCATGTCAATCAAAGAGTCAGAATTTTGGTGGATATTGGGGGACAGAGCTCAATGGACTTTTCTGTCATTCTCTTTTATTTTAATCTCTATTATTTGATGTGACTCTAGGTCAATATCTGCTTGCGTGTGTATGTGTACATAACTGTGACACCTAAAATAGAGGTTAGACCAAAGACGTTCAAAATTGTTTTTTGAGTTTGTAAAATCTAAGCTTTGGTTTCTTTCCCCTCACCTGTCCTCACCTCTGAAAAAGAGGAAAAAAGCAAAACCCCTGCATTTCAAGCCTCTGTGGTAAAGGTAAAAGGAAGCAGAGGGAAGAAAATATAACCAGTAGTGATGAGAAATCTGTGGGCCTGGGACCAAGTCTCTGAACAAAGTGGTACAAGTTATGACTCCTTGAGAATAGTCAGAGGTTGAGGTGGTGGGAAGGGTAACATTCCTGGTAAATGGTTGATCCATGTGATGGCATTATGATTGACCAGTCTTACACATGTCTTATTGCTCATGTAAGAAGTTAAGACTTCCCTACATTTTTAGTTATGATATCTCAGATTGTGCCAATAATGTAGCAAGTGTTCAAACATAGTTGAATAAACTGATAAAATAATTCACAAAAGAATTGAGTGAGTGTGCAAGCGCTTTGAAAATGAAAAAAATAGACAAAGGTCATAAATGGAAGAAAGAAGGGCAAGCATTGAAGTCCCTAGTGGCTTGCTGGATAAAAGAACGTCTGCATCTACTCATCAAATTGCTCAAACAAATGAAAACATGGAAATATTTGATCCTAACACGGGTGATCTGAGTTACAAGTTATTGAAGAACGATTAGCTCCTGCCCTTTATCCTTTTTATCTGGGTATTTAATTGTGGTGAATTATTCAGAAAAACACTGCGTAATCTCAAACAAATTTTTATTATTGATGGTATATTATGTAAATATATAATCTTTGATGTTTTTAATAGTGCGTAGCCTGTGTACATTTTGACAGCATTTTGACAAAAAGTTTGCCGTGTCACAAGTCAGTTTTTGCTGACAGTCAAAACCAGATCTCCAAGAAAAATGCAAATAGATGTCACTTCTCATTTGTAAGAGGCTTGAAAATTATGAATTTATAAATGTTTAATAGCAATGGGTCAAATGGAAATTGGCTCTTCCAATTATAGCGTGTGTCTGTTTATGCATGTAAGTATGTAGAGAGAGGCTTCCTTGAGTCAGTGCTACATCGATTAAAAAATTAGAAACAAAGTAATCTTAGGTGGTTTTCTAGGAAGTGAGTCATTGTCTGGTGACCTAAATATTGTACTTAGAGTACTTGTGTATGGATCATTAATTTTTCTCAGTCTGAAACAGATAAGACTGACAGTGATATTCAAGTTTTTCCAATTTGGAACATGAAAGAGAGTGACTATTTACAACCTTTTCTACTTAGATTCAAATAACTTTATTGAAAACACTTTGTTTATTCACTATGGAAAATTTCTTGTGAAGTTATATCAAGTCAGAAGTTACTTTTTGTCAGAAAACAGTAGTGAAAATGAAGAAAAGAATAAAGAAACAAAATACACAGGCTTAAGTGATATTGTGATGCTTAATTAGCAAGCACTTTTCGTAATTATAAAGGATGGCACTTGTATGGGAAAAACTGAAGAGCTGAAATGCCTGATCTTACTGTGTTTATACTTTCTGTGCACTTGTTAGTGAGAAAAAAAGGATGTGAAAAAAACCTAACATACATTTCTTCAATGATTATCTATCCTACATTTCTTTTACAGCAGGTATGAAATTTACTGTTTACTTGTCTCCACATTATGTCAGAGGGAGAGAAAATGTAAGTGTGCTGTCTAAATGCAGCACCTTTACCTTATTTTCCCTGAGTCAACACTTCAAAAGGCTGAGTGTAGATATAGCTATAGATACACACATCCATCCAAACCCTATTTGGTTTGTGTATATATGTATGCATCTATATACACATATATATTGTTTTGTTTAATATTTACACTTGAAAAATTTGGCTCATTTAAAAATCCTTACCTATTTTGATCCTTTGATTCTATTTTCTATTTTATTGAATATTTAACCTAAAAGATGGAATGTCACTGAGGATGAACTTATGTCCAAGATTTAAAAAGTACAGAAAAAAGAATGTGGGAAGTTTGGGTCATTTGAATAATTTTGATAAATTGCCTAGAAATTCAGAGTATCTTGAAATAAAGGGGGAGAAACTTCAGTTTTATCCATTTCTGAGGAGTATGTGTGTGCATATGTGTGTATATGTGTGTGTTTTTAAAGTTTAGGTATATCTTTAGGATCTGTAATATGATCTTTTAAGATTATTTTGCTTTACACTTGGTCAAATTTAGTCTCTCTTTTTTTTCTTTAAATATTCGTAAAGCAAAAATATCGCCATGTTGACACTGGATAGTTAATACAGTTTTTTTCTTCATTTTCTATATGTGTCTGAATATTGATATGATCAAGAACTTAATCAGAAATAATTGGTTAAGTTGCATTACAATTCATGGCTTAGTTTTCCACCCTACAGGGTGATAATAGTATATATATATATTTTTTCTTTATTTTACTATTGAGTTCCTGTAGCTAATGAGGTAAGTGTTAGTCATAACATTAATGGCAATAAATTTATAATAAATACTACTTTATATTTCCCTCACAACTTTTCAAAGTGGTCCTTGTGCGTAGAAGATAGTACTTGCTCAATAAATAGTCTCCTTCATTTCTTAATGAACAAATTCTGTCTGCTCAAAAGATAACTCAAGTTTCTTCACTTTATGTCATATCTTTAGTAGCAAACATTTATTAAGCACTTGCTTAGCCCTGGGCATGTAGGTACATCTTTATATATTAATCTGTATTTCCCAAATGTAAAAGATAATTTTTCTTTGATTCTTTATGTTACATCTGTTGTCCTCATTTTTTCCTTTCAAAGAATCAGGATATTGCTGTGTGAAGAATGAGAGCTGTTAACTAAGGAAATAGACAGTGTCCTCCATTCTTCATTCATTCAATCCTTTATTTCCATTTTCAGAGAAAGTAATATTGTTTAGTTAATATGAAGCTTGAGGAATTTTCCTCTACCTTTAAAATACTTCCTTGGATTTGTAAAATCTTCATGTGTCTGATTCTTAAGACGGTACCCTATCGAGGCTTTCCTCCCTGCCTCTCAGATTCCTCTTATTCGGTTTTCTTTGTTGACTTCTCTTCTTCCCACATTTTAGCTGTGGACATTTCTGAAGGTTTGTTGCTTATTATTCTCCTTCTGTGTCATTTTTTCTTAAGACCGCAACTTTGGAGAATGTGCTGTTGATCACATCATTAAGGTTCTGTCTGCTTTCCTGGATCTAGTCAAATGTCCCTAACTACCTTTTTTATATTTTTTCATTTGGTTATCTCAATATCACCTCAATTTCAATAAATTTATCATTGATTTCATTATCACTTTAACCCACAAATTATTTTCTCCTTCCAATTTCTCTATCTCAGTCAGTGAAACTAACAGCTTGTATGCAATAAAGATCTAAAATTAATCTTGAAATAATCTGGTTTTTATTATTCTCTTGCACTTTTATATTCAGTCAGCCAATCTGGTCTATATACAATATAAATGTACATTTGAAAAGAGCTTTATTGAAGTAAGGTTTTATGAGGATGAATATAATTTATTATGTCTGTATCTTTCCTTACATTTCTATTTCTGTCGCCAAAGATTTCTGTCTTGCTGATTAATTCGCTAGGCTACAGTCTCTTAGCTGACTTCCTTGCTTAAAGATAGTCAATATAATATAGGCTAGTCTACTCTTAAAAAATCTAATTGAGGAGCTGGCCCCGTGGCCTTGTGGCTAAGTTCGGCACACTCCGCTTCAGCAGCCCAGGTTCAGTTCCCAGGCATGGACCTACACCACTCGTCGGCAGCCACGCTGTGGTGATGACCCACAGACAAAATAGGGGAAGATTGGCAGAGATGTTAGCTCAGGATGAATCTTCCTCAGGAAAAAAAAATCTAATTGACCCTCATTCACCCCTTCAAAAATTTCCAGTACCCGTCTCTACTCTTCAGCCTGACTTCCAAAGGCTACTTTATCCAGGGAGTCTCTCCCTGCTTTTCTGCAGTGTCCTTCTTTCTCTTTTGAATCTATTACAAACTTCCCCACATTTTAAGCCCAAGTGAAAGTCCCAGCCCCTCTTTCCCCAGGCCCAATTATTGTTAATGTGACTCTCTTCCATGTGCTGTAACAAAGGGAGAACACACTCTGAGCCACACAGACACGAGGCTTAGACGTCAGCATCATCACTTATTGTTTAGCCCTGGGTAAATTATTTAAACTCTGAACTTCAATTTCTTCACTTATTAAAAGGTGATATTTATATCTACCTCTACAGGATTGTTGTAGGGACTGATGTTCACATAAGTAAAAGAAATGCTGTTGCTTAGTTCTAATAAGAATAATTTGCAGGGCCAGCCCTGTGGCTTAGCAGTTAAGTGCTCGTGCTCCACTACTGGTGGCCTGGGTTTGGATCCCAGGCACGCACCAACGCACCCCTTCTCCGGCCATGCTGAGGCCGCCTCCCACATACAGCAACTAGAAGGATGTGCAACTATGACATACAATTATCTACTGGGGCTTTAGGGGGAAAAAAAAAAGGAGGAGGATTGGCAGTAGATGTTAGCTCAGAGCCAGTCTTCCTCAGCAAAAAAGAAGAGGAGGATTAGCATGGATGTTAGCTCAGGGCTGATCTTCCTCACCAAAAAAAAAAAAAAAAAGGAATAATTTGCTATGCTTATTGTCTACCACACAACTTAGTGTTAAACAATGCTTTCTTTCATGTATGCCATTTTACATATTTGTCAAGCACTTCTCAGCTGTTTGTCTCCCTGACACTTTAAACTTAAAAACTGTATCTTACCATTCTCTTCCACATCTCTGAGCATTTAGCACAAGGCTAAAAACAGAAGATGACGATACAACCCAAGTTGCCTGGGTTCAATATCTAGCTCTACTACTTAACAGCCATATAATCTTGAGGAAGTTATATAAATTCCCTGTCCCACAGTTTCTTCATTTGTAAAATAGGAATAATAAATTTCCTAATTCAAGGGTTTCTGTGAAGATTAATCACTATGAGCAAAGCACTAAAAAATACTGTGGAAATTGCAATGTTAAGTATCAGCTCATTATCACAGAGACAATCAACATGAGCTGCTTGAATAAATTATTTTATAATAATTTTATACATTTTTGTACAAATAGTTTTATAATAATAAATTCACTTTTTTTTGTATTTTTTGAAATTTGTTAAATTTATGGTTAAATACATTAGAGAAGCAGTAAATATGCAAAAGATGAGGGGCTTTCAAAAGTCATCCTTTGTTGGAAAAAGTTAACTGGAAAGCATCGCACAGAATTCTACAATGTATTACTACAAAAGACCCAAGAAATGATCAAGAAAATTTCTATGTATACTACCTGCTGCAAAAAAGCAGAAATTTGTTTGACTACATTAATAAACAAGAAGTTTAGTTGACATCAACTATGAAGGAGTAAAATCTGTAATGTTCTACTGCTAATAGCTAATGAGTACATCATGCGTATGTGCAATTTATCACAAGTTTGTGCAATTTATCACAAGTTTTTAAAGGAACTCATAAAGAAATAGTAAAAAAAAAAAAAAAAATAGAAACCAGTAAGCCTAGAAAGCTTCCAGTTTTATAAACATTATGTCATTTATCTAATTAAAAATAATCATATTAAAATCTGATATAACTACAATTATTTTGTGACTATCAAGAGTGAGCCTCTACTCTAGGAACTTGCATTCTTTGGTTTCATGAAATTCTGCGCATGAAAGTTCCTAGAGTAGAGACTTACTCTCATTATTTGATACCATAATCCCTCACTACCTAGCATGAGCTTGCCATTATACTAGTGGACATAAAAAGGAACAAAAACTTGCCTGTTCCTTCAAGGAGCTTCCAATTGCTCAATAGACGTTTTAATGAGTTTTCAGATTTCAGAATTATATTGAACATTTGTGAATTTTCCTAATTGCACGGAAAGTTCACGGATAATGGTCTTGAACATTAATGGTAATGCTGACTTAAATAGAAGCCATTAGCCAAATAGAAATTATTGAATTTTGATTTTCCTCTGCAATCTGTTTCCCTGGGGGAAAAAATGCTAAAGAACTTTAATTGCTTCCTCAAAACTTATAATATTTGCATGGTCTGAAAATTAATAACAATATTTAAAATGCCTTTTCCAATATGATCAAATAATACTTGAGGGATTTTCTAAATTTGTGTGTAATTGCTCATTTCAGTTAGCCTTTCCTGTATGACAAATCACCTCAAAATTTAGTGGCTTAAACCAATAATTTATAATTTCTCACAATTCTGTGAGTTAGTTCAAGTTCTTCTGCAGTTTCCACGTGGACTCACACCTGTGGTTGCCTTCAGCTGTAAGGGCAACCAAGAAGTAACTCATCTGGGACAGCTGGTATATCTGGGTCTCGCTCTCTTTCTCTCTCTGTCTCTCCTCTCTCTCTCAAGGTGGCCTCACTGGGCTTCCTCCTTTGGTGGTAGCAATATTCCAGAAGGCTATCTCCCAAGCACTTATCAAACCTCTACTGGTGTCACTTGAGCTCAAGTCCAATTGCCCAAAGTAAATCATGTTGGTCAAGTTCAGAGTCAGTGTGGGAGAGGCCTACACAAGGCTCTGGATGTATTTTTGTTCCAGAAAATACTATTAGCCACATTTGGAGATTTTAAGATTAGAAATCTGGAAGGGACAATAAGAATCATTAATATTTTATTGATCAAAAAAGTGATGCAGAGAAAAACATAACTGACCAAGTTTAAAGTCCATTTATATGTAGAGACAGATTTAATATTAGGTCAATTATGTTGTAAGAACTTCTAATTCAGTGCATTTTCCTATATATTTTTTAAGTTATCAGGATTCTGTAATTGTAGTAAGATATTTCAAGTGAACATACCTCATGATAACACATTTAAATCAGCCTGTAAAGTTTGTCAAGAGTATTGTAAAACAGTTTTAGGGCTATTCCTCACTGTGTGGGGAAAAACAATTACTGAAAAGAGTTGATCATGATGCTTTAGTTAACCAAAAGGAGATTTGTCTTAGAAATGTTCAAAATCTGAAATGTTACTCTTTCATATATTTAACTACTAAAAATGACTGCTTTCTTTTTTTAAAGACTTTATTTTTTAGAGCAATTTTAGGTTCACAGCAAGATTAAGAGGAAGGAACAAAGACTTCTCATAGACTACCTGCGGTGACACATGCATAGCTTTCCTCATTATCAACATCCCCCACCAGACTGGAACATTTGTTACAATGAATGAACCTAAACTGACACATCATAATTGCTCAAAGTTCATGTTTATATTAGAGACCACTCATGGCGTTGTACATTCTGTGGGTTTGGACAAATGCACAATGACATGAATCCATCATTATAGTATTATACAGAGTATTTTCACTGCCCGAAAATTCCTCTGCACTCCACCTATCCATCCCTTTCTCCCATCCCCAATCTCTGGCAAACACTGATCTTTTCACTGATCTTTTCTCCATAGTTTTGCCTTTTCTAGAATGTCATCTAGTTGGAATCATATATTACATAGCCTTTTCACATTTGCTTCTTACACTTAGTAATATACATTTAAGATTTCTCCATGTCTTTTCATGGTGATTGCTTTGTTTTTAGTAATTAATTTAATTAATGTGTCTACTTTTGAGTAAAATTATTTGTGAAAACCCTTCATCTAATAGAGTGGATATACAATTACTTTTTTATATATTTGAATTTAAAATGAATCTCACCATGCAAACAAGTATTACAAGAATAATCAAGGTATAATAATACTATGTTAATATAAAGAAAACACTTGTACAAAAAATGGTCATAACAGAGAGAAATAATTCCATGTTAGGTAAAAAAATCCAGAATTTTATTTAAAAAGTTAATATGAAAATTTAAATTTAAAAGTATAAAGGAAAGGAGCCTAGTGTGGCAGAAAGAATGTGACTACTGGAGTCATAGCATTGAGATGAAAACTCCATCACTCACTTGCTGTGTGTCCTTGGCAAAAACAACCTCTCTTATTTGTATTTTTACCCTTTCATAGAACTCTGTATATTATACCCCTGTAGTACTTAGTATACTCTAAAATTTTACATTTAATTAGTAAATGATAGTGATCTATCATTTAATATCTATACTTCCCACTAGGCAGCAAGATCCCTGAGGGTAAGAACCCTTACTACTTTGTTCCACACTATATTCCCAGTATCTAGTGTAAAGTCAAGAACAGAGCAGGTGCTCAATAAATAATTGCACAATAAATTAACTAAGAAATAAATTAACTGAGAGCATTGCAATGAAGGCTAGTGATTCAAGACAGAAAATATTTGAATCATTTGAATACAGACTGATTTCAGCATGAGATATCAACAATTAACTCATGTATTTTTAATGTAGCTCAAATACCTCCAAAGGTAGCACCCTAAGAAGCCTCTCCTTTGTTCTATCCTTAAACCTGCCTCCATTCCAAGTAATATGTGAGGAAATCACGAATGCTATTAATGAAAATTTAGATAATAACAACAAGAATGATTACCAGTTAATAACTAGTTAGTCACCCTCAGCTACTCTAGATATTTCATTTATGTTCATTATCTAATTTATTCACACAGCAATCTTTAAACAAAATCTATTTCTGATAGATTAAGAAACTGAGATAGGGAAAATTAACTTTATCCATTCGGTCAATGGCCATCTGAATACATACAATGTGGCAGGCGTTGTGTGTACTGTTGTATATAAAGTTAAACATCCCAGATAGTGGAAGGCAGACCAAGGTTAAATTCAAGTATCTTGATTCCAGTGGTATGCTCTTTGTAATACTGCAGTAGTTCTTATTCTGCTGTATCCTAAGCACAATAGAAGCAAATATTTCTAAGAGAAACTATGTACTAAACCGGAATGAAATGCAGACTGGTGTGTAGACAGACTTTTTAGAGAGATACAGGAATTTTTTTAAAATTTTATTCAATTTATTTAAACTAAAAAAAAAAAAAAGAAAAAAACTAGCTCACTGATATCTCACAGGCCCTACCCCCTGCCTCGTGCAACCACCAATCTGTTCTTTGTATCCATTAGCTTGTTTTGTTGTTTTTTTTTTTTAAGATTCCACATATAAGAGAGATCATATGGTATTTATCTTTCTCTGTCTGACTTATTTCACTTAGCATAATGCCCTCAGGATCCATCCATCTTGTTGCAAATGGTAAGATTTCATTATTTTTTATGGCTGAGTAATATTCCACTATATATATATATATATATATATATATATATATATATGTATGTATGTATATACACACACACCACAAATTCTTTATCCATTCATCCATCAATGGACACTTAGGTTATTTCCATATCTTGGCTGTTGTAAATAGTGCTTCAGTGAACATGGGGGTGCACATATCTTTTCGAATTAGAGTTTTTGTATTCTTCAGGTAAATACTCAGAGGCAGAGTTTGGAAGTGCTGGATCATATGGTAGTTATATTTTCAGTTTTTTCAGGAACTTCCATACTGTTTTACACAGTAGTTGCACCAATTTGCATTCCCACCAACAGTATATTTGAAAATAATAGTAAGATTCAGTATGTCTTTGGTACTCTATAGTTTCTTATACATATTATTGAATTAATACTCACGTAAACACATGTACAATCACAAAAAACAAAACTCTAAATTTGGTACTTGTATTATCAATACTCTAGATAGTACATGAGGATACTAATGATTAGAAAGTTTATGTAACTGGCCCAAAGTCACACTGCCAGTAAGTGGAAGGGCCAGGACCCAGTCTCAAGGCTATTTATGTCCATCCTTATTTTCCATGATATTAAGCACAATGCTAAGTTTTGTAGTTTAGATATCTAGGAAGAGACTAAACTATTAAGCTTGTTGAAGAATAAACAATGCTTAAAAATTTGGCAGGGTCTGAAGTCTTGTTTTAGATAATGAAAATCATGGAGTACTCATAAGATATTCAAGTGAAGGTATCCAGTAGGTAGGTAGAATTACAGGGATGATCCTAGGAGAGAGTTCAAGGCAGATGATGTAAAACTTGCAATGTTATACTTAGGATAGCTTTAATTTTTCCTTGACAGATTTTTGAATAGTAATTCTTGCAGAAAATTAGAGATTGAATATTTCCTACTGACAAAAAGTATTACATATATATATTGGAAATATATATATATGTAATATATATTATAAATATAACATATTAAATAAAGGTAGTATATAATATATATGTGTATATGTAATATGTATATATGTGATATGTGTATATATATGTATTTATATACAATCAATTCTCATTGTCCCCAGTAATATTTTATAAAGTCACCACAAACACTGAATTAGTGAATATTGAACCATTGCTCCTAGGGGAAATATATATATATCACATAGATTATAATCTTAAATTCTACATACAATACATTCTAGAAGATTCTATTTGTTAATTTTCTACAGAGAAAATGAAGTTTGTAAGTGTTAGTGACTTGCCCAAGGCCTCCTCAGTAACAGCTGCCAGAGTTGGGATTCAAATACCACCCAACTGGCCCCAGACCTGTTGCTTCTTGCACTGCACTGCACTACCATCCCCATCCTCTGTTCGTCTCTGTATGAGAGTTGAAACAAGCAGGCAAAGCATCACCTTGGGACGTACTCATGGGGTGACTCAAATTTTTACCGCTCTTCACACATCTACACATGATCAGAAAGTATTTTGAGTATTGATTTTAGGGTTTCAAATAAATTTTAGTGAGTAGGCCATTCTGAAATACAGTATCTGCAAATAATGAGGGTTGACTATACCTACATAATAAAGGTTATTCTATCATGAATGAACTCAGTAGAGCAGAGAAAATAAGTGTAAAAGGAACAGGGAAGTCATTGGCATACACTATGTATGTTCTCTAATATAGTCTTAGAGAATTGTCACTGTTTTCCCTACCCACTCAATAAAGTAGCATTAATTTATGGAAGGCGTTGCTTGTAGGGACAGTACTAAGTATGTTCTTCTCAGTGAGACCGGAGATCACAGCTTAAAATCAAGGGAAATGATAAGAAAATTAAAAAGTAAGTAAATTATTATCCAAATGCAATGGTCTGGAACCAATACTTATTGGAACAACTGGTTGTTTCCAGCCCAATATTGCCTCAGAATAAAATTGAGTAAGAGCAGAGCATTCAAATGGAATAAAGTAAATAAAGGTAGTTCCATCTTACATTATAAAAAAGTGTAAGATGGAATTCAGGTTAGCATACTCTAAGAAACTGAGGGCCTAAAAATCTACAAGTAGTCTACCAAAATATTTAAGATATAAAATTCTTAGGCTAAGCAATGGTAAACAGTTCTATTTAGAAATTTCTCTTAAATTCTTCAAGTCTCAAAAATTCCAAACATTTTATCAAATGGCAAATGTGTTAGTAACTACTACACATCAGATTTTATCACATACCAGAGTTTTTCTTTTCTTAGTTGAAATTATTTTTATATATTAAAAAGCATTATAGGGGCCAGCCCAGTGGCGTAGCAGTTGCATTCCACTTCGGCAGCCCGGGGTACACCGGTTCCAATCCTGGGTGTGGACCTACTCACTGCTCATCAAGCCATGCTTGATGCCAGGTGGCGTCCCACATAGAAGAACTAGAAGGACCTACAACTAGGATATACAACTATGTACTGGGGCTTTGGAGAGAAAAAAGAAAAAGAGGAAGATTGGCAACAGATGTTAGCTCAGGGCCAATCTCCTCAAAAATAAATAAATAAACAAACAAATTAATTAAATGTTTAAAAAAAAGCATCATGATGGCATAATTATTATGCTGTTCTGTCTGAAGGACTAGGTGATAGATATAAGAAATGAAATTAGACTTGCATTTGATGTAAGATATCTATGAATAATATTTTATTCATCTTTTAGACATAGTACCTAGATAAAAACCTAATATACTGTACATATTCAGTTTTTAAATTTGAAATGAATTAGTTTGGGCGCCATAATCTTCCTATGTTTTAATCATTCTATGTAATAAATTTTGCAGTTTAGATGACACATCACTCTTTTAAGTCACTAGACTGCTTCAATTTACCTTCAAAAGGTAATTCAATAAATGGCACCCTACCAGGCAAACAAAATCAATTTCCTTCTAAATATGCCTTTTAATTATCTGCAGAATTCGCTTCAAATTAAAAATTGCTATGTGCTAAAACTTCACAGTAAAATTCTAATGCAATTATATAATGTTAAGTATCAATTTTTTTAAAGAATTTTAGAATTAAATGGCACTTTAGAGATTATGTAATTCCAAATCCTTTGAATTTCAAATGATGAAACCTAAGACCAAAGACATTTGTTGATTTAAATAATTGATATAGAATAAGTTAGAAAACAAATTGTAAACTGTAAAATACTATATGCAACTGAAATAATATAATTATTATTTTTTAAATTCACCCAAATAATTAATATAATTATTAATTATATAAATATAATATATAATTATATATTAATAATAAAAATATAATAATATAATTAATAATTCACCAAAAATAATATAATTATTATTTTTGAAATTCACTCAGTGGCTGTCAGGACTAATTGTCTGAATTTGTCGACTCTTAGTCCAAAGTTCTATGCCAAACTGAATCTTCTCTGCTGAAAACAAAAATGAGGCTTATGTTTAGAGAAAAGTTTTAAAGTAATTACCAGATTGTGGAACTTCCTTAAGTATTATGGTAGACTGCTATAATAATGGACCCCAATAAATCATGCCAATAGCAGTAGCTGGACCAATGAAGTGATAATTATAGGAAGCCAAAAAAACAAAATGAGTATAAATCTTATACTATGAGTATATGAGTATAAATCTTAAATTATCAGGCATATATTTTATACCAGGGAGTGTTGCTAAAAATTTATACATATTTTATCATGTAATTTATAAATCAATCCTGATAGGTAATCATTAATTTCCCTTTTTTATAAGTAAAAGTAAGAAATATCATGTAACTTTGCCAACGTGATAAAGCTAAGACCTGTTAGGGCCTGGATTTGAAGCTGGTATGATGTGCTGTCAGTCACTTTGTATAGCACTTCCAGATTCAGAAGATTGTGCCTCTAATTTTTTTCTTGGATTAGAACATATAAAAGCAGCAATAAAAAGAAATTGTGTACCAATGTGAAAAAGGACAGCCTTGGAGAAAGGGAGGAAACTCAGAGAACTGAGAACAGTGACTGGGAAAATACTTGAAGTAGTTCCTTTAATTCATCATTGAAATCACTTCCTGTAAATTTCCAGTGGTAGAGACAAATCATTAAAAGATGAATGTCTGGGTTAAGAAATGGAAGACTGAATCTTTATTACAAAATTCCTTTTATCTAATATCTAAAAAAAACAAAAAACAATAGAAACCAGTGAAAAAGTTTTAATAACAGTACCAAATACAATTGTAACCTAAAGCTCATGCAAGAAATTTCAAAACTTGTGAGAAAGAGATAAACAGAAGATCCTGAAGCAAAATGAAGCCACAAAATCTTGAAAATTATTTTGACTACCCCAAACAGGGAGAGAAGTTAACTAAGCTTATGTCCTTAGTTCCTTCTTTTGTAATGGCGTGTTGTAAGAATGGCTGTGGGGAAGAAATGCAAGAAATAGGGAAAGTGAGCAATGGGAAACGACTGTGTCTGATACAAGTGAAGATTGCAGGATTACCCAATGAATTGAAGAAGCCTTGAGTATTCCCCTTTGGGAACAGGGTATACCTTCAAGCAGTGTGAATCCTAGTGTAGGACAACTAAGAACTTCTCAGAAGAGGCAAAAGAGGTCAATTATTCTGTTAAAAGTTTGTGTATTTCTTCAGTTGCTTTAGTACGCTGACCTTCACTCAGGCTATAGGAAGATAGATAATATGAAACACCCAGCTGTAAAACTTAGCTTAAAGGGCTAGGATGTATAGACAACACAAGAAATTTCTCACAGTATATCTGCCCAAAAGAGGTGTCTGAACAGAGTCTCCGAGGACAGCATAATGAAAAAAAACTACATCAAACAGTCAAAATATACCAAGTAGAGAGAGGAGGAGAAAAACATAAGTAGAATATAAAAAATGTAAAGATTCCAAACTAGAAAATAAAAAAACACACAAAAGGAAATTACCATAGTTGTTTCACTCTATAGAACTACCTGATACAATTAAAAATTAATGTGAGACATTAGACAAGAAGATAACCAGACTTCCATTTGGCACTATTGTGGACTGACGACTCTGAAGGATAATCGGGAACAAAACTATACCTTTTATAAAACATATCGGTGCCCTGACAGGAAGGCTAGGCCCCCTTCCCATCCCCGAATAAACAAACAAACAAAAAACACAGTTGACATCACAGGACAGAGTAGTAAGCATTAAGCAAACACAGTGACGTTTTATTTCTTTGTCTGGTTAGTTTTTGAGGGCAAATACTATGCACAAAAAATCTAAATTTTGGCAAGTGATGGGTAGATTTGCCGAACCTGAGACACTTAGGGTAAACCAGTAACCTGGAAAGTGCTCAAATGGTCCCAGGTTAATAGCAGTCTTTGGCTCAAGCAGAAGGAAATGCAAATCCTTTCTAGAGAAAAGTAACTCCAAATTTGACCCTAAATTTTTTCACAAATATCAATGAAATATGACCTCAAAATTAAAGATTCCCTGGCCCTTAAGAAAAGAAGCCACCAGGAGTAAGAGTTGGTAGAAACAAAATTCAAAAGTTTTAGTTCCCAATCCCAAAGACCTTTAGATATTGAAATAACTGAGATAGTATATACAATTTTCACTTGCAGTAGGCAAGAAGAAATAAAAGATAGTAATCTAGAAGAGAACACTGCATGAGTAATAAAGATTTTTATTAAAATATCCAGGGTTTAAAGAAAAGCATAAGAATAAACAGTCAAAAAAAAAAAGGGGGGAAAAACAAGTAGGGGTGGGGCAGAAACTGGGGGAAATAATCAGAAGAGAATAGTGTTGCTGAAATCAAGGGAGGAATTTCAAGAGGGAAGGCGTGGTCAATAGCGTCATGCAACAGGAACTCAAGAACACAGACAGGAAGGCCGCTGGATTTAATACTGAAGTCAATTTAACCTTCCTTTCTTTTCTGACTGACTTTTGCAGAGACTCTTGTATTTGCTAACAAGCCACAGAGGAAAGTATGGGGGTGGGGCAACATTTTATTTTCCTCTTCAAAATTACTGATAGCAAGAAAACATGAAAAAATACATGAAATATTATCCAAATGTGGATACAGTATTCCAAACTACTAGAGGAAATTTTGATGTTATTTATTTTAGGCATCATATTGCTTTGCTTTGTAAACATACGATCTTTTTCTGTTTGTCCTATAGCCTCTTTTGGGGGCCTGTGGTTTTTTTTTTTCCTTTAATTCTCAAAGGATGATTTTGGCTTTGCCCATTGCTCATAGCCAGAACTATGTTGCTATGACGACCAGGGACTCTGTCAACACAGAGGTCTTTTTGTTTTAGAAGTCCATTTAATGCAGAAAGTCAATTCCATAGTTTCTAAACATAATTTTTCATTTTCCATTCTAAAGACGGCTTTTCCATTACTGACTTTTCTTCTTAACCTTTTTCATTCAGATAGTTTCTGAAAATCTTTTATTTCAAAACTTTTGAAACAATCGTGTTAAGTTCGATGCAGACTTTTCTAAAACTAAAAGGAAAGTGAAAAAAGGGAATTCAACTGCAGGTACACATTAAAGGATCATCAAGCCACCTACAGATTAAGTGCTCCACAGAGGAACCAGGAAATAGTTTTACATGGTTCATCCTGACAAAAACTGAAGAAAAATATTGCCCATCTATTACCTTTGATTGTAATTTCTGGAATATGAATGAATGTTAAATATCCAAAAGTGAAGCACATTTGCAGTAGTAAGGACACCTCGTAGAAAATTATTAAGAGAATAAATTATTCCCTTATGCACAGAGCTATCTAAATCAATCTCCAGGACTAAACTGAAACCTTTCTGTCATGTTTCTAAGCAAGGGATTTAGGAGACAAAATGACAGCTTTAATTGAATATTGTGACAAAAGAGTTCTTCTCAAAAAAGTGTAGATTTCTCTGGCGTTTCCATTTTCTTATGCTGCCTTTCCAAATGTTTTTTCTTTTAGCATTTGAAATTGAAGGTCTAAGTTTTGTTTTAACACCTACTGAAAAAAATGCTACCAAACCATATCAAGTGAATGAGTCGACACCCCTAATTATTAATGTATGGCAATATCATCACTGAATTGCTTATTATTATTTTAAAGTTGATGAAACTAAAGTTTAGGGCATATCCTCAAGGAATATTGCTAGATATTTTAATTTAAATATTTTAATAAAAGTATTGGCTGGGACTGGCCCCGTGGCTGAGTGGTTAAAGTTCTGCGTGCTCCACTTCAGCAGCCCAGGTTCACAGGTTTCAATTCCTGGTGCAGACTCTTCTCGTCAGCCATGCTGTGGAGGCATCCCACATACAAAATAGAGGAGGATTGGTATGGATGTTAGCTCAGGGCAAATCTTCCTTACCAAAAAAAAAAAGTAGCCATTGGCTTATTTTACATATTCAACAAATGTTTGAATATCTCCTGCATGTCAGGCAACATGATAGGTACTTTTGATAGGATGGAAAAGAAGACAGGCAAGGCCCTTGCTCTAATGGAGCTTAAATTTTAATCAATATGGGATAATAAATTTTCTATAGATTTCCAGTTATTTGAGATTAGTGGATAATATTAATAGTATGAGAGAATGAATAGGTGCATGTATATGTCAATGTGTATACAAATAATAAAATATGCAACTCTTATGAGACAAAAATAGACATTATATTATGCATAAATAACACAAATAGATCAATAGAATTTAAAGGGGGAAGCTATTATTTTACCTGGGGTGATCAGAGCTATTTTAAAAAGGAAGTCAGATTTGATGTGTCTCTTTAAGAATGAATAGGATTTCAGTACTTGGAGGAAGAAAACACCAACTGTGTGGGAATAAAAGGCAGAGGAATAAAAATTCATTACCCCTGCCCCTAATAGTCTTACTGTTTTGCAGAGGAGGCAAAAATTAAACAAGCCCATTAAAGAATTTTGTAAAATTGTATACTTCCTTGGATATGTTTAAATTGAAATATGATTTTTTATCATAATTTTGAATAGCTTCAAGAGCTATAATTTCCATAGATTGTAAATATTGCTATTATTAAGTGAAATTGTAATAGTATATTAGTAAATATGGCCAATGGAATTCAAATATATTAGCAACTTGATAACCACCATCTATTAAAAAAATAAATGATCAAGCTTATCTCTAACAGTCAGAAATTGTAAATAACTTATTTTTCTCCTTGAACTCAAATTTTCACTTAAACAAATGTAATATATTTTATTCTTGAAATTCTTCTATTGATTATTTTATCTTAGTTCTAAGTAACTCTTCTTTTAAATTCCCTGTAACCATTAGACTCTAAATGTTAGTATTAATGAATTGAGTAATCATTTTAATGATATTAGTACCTAACTAGTCAAAAATATATAAATATATTAAAATTGCAATAAATTATTAATAAGAAAATATTATTTACAACGGATCTCTTAAGGAGATGAATGAGGCTTTGTTTAACTAGTTTCAGTATCTGTGGATGAATATTAATTATTCCAAGAAAAAGACGTTTCACTATTAATTCTATCCTTATTTTTTTAATAGATTTAAGTGCTGACGAATTATTTACATAAATATGTAGATGGAAAAAAGGAGTTTTGAAATATAAATACTACTTAATTCTTTGAAATCCTTCAGTGTTATATGTTAAAAATCAGATAGAGATCTATGTTCAAAAATCATTTTTAATGATTTTTCAGCTTACACCGAGGGCTCACACACGAGTTTACGTGCAATAGAAAAGACTCAAGGCAATGAGAGGTAATGTACTTCTTTTATAAAGAAAGAAAAAGGTGAATGTAAGAGAAAGTTAATTGTGAAATTGGGAAATGGTAAAGGAAAATCGACGTCTCCATTATCCATGTGTTGTCAAGTGGACCAAATTTAGTAAAAAGTGTACCTGTAAGCTGAGGTTCTGAAAGCTGATTTCCTTAAGGCTTCCTGTGCCAATACTACATACTCCTTGAAACATATTTGCAAACACACAGGTGTGTCTATACTTGAGTTTGAAAACCATCAGAAGGCTATATGGGAACATATAGCCTTGGAGCAGTGAATAATTCCAACAGAAAGTTAGTAAAAGGAAGACCTGAAGTCTCTGAGGGATTGACCAAATAAAGCTTGGGTTGTGGGTGGGTAACTTATTAGACAGTGGTGATTGTATTTGCACGTCTAGGAATTGAGCACATAATGTACTGTGAGAAGGAAGTGTGAGAAGTCTCATGTCATCTGAGGTAGAATACATAAGACAGAGGCTATTGAATAATGTGGCTAGAGAGGTATTTGGAGACCAGATATGATAAACCTTGTTAAGTCAAGCTGTGATGCAGAGACTTACCCTGAAGACAATGGTGAACTACTAAAGGGTTTTTAACAAGGGAAATAGTTCTGTGTTTTTGTCTGTTTGTTTCTAAGAACCTCTAGGGGAATTAAGGAAAATACATCCCAGTGAATATGAGGTAACAGGGAGGTGCTTGGGGTAATCAAGGAAGAAATGATGTTTGCTTGAACGAGCTGATGGCAAAGAAGATGGAGAGAAACAATTAAATTTGATAGATATTAAAAATATAAAATTGACCAAACTGATAAATAATCGTGGAGGGAGTGGAAAATGCATTTTTGTCACTAGGCATTATTGAGAAGTTAGAATGAAACCAGATTATGGTTTTGGGGACGCAAATTGAATGAATGGTGACTCTGTTCCCTAGGTATTTGGGAACATTTGAAACTTTTTAAGCAGTAAGAGTAACATGATAGAAATGGCATTTTAGAAGTATCAATATTATTGGAATATGCAATTAAAATTGAACTAGAAGAATATGTGAGGAAGTGAGTATATTTTTAAATGGTATTAGCCTGAATTATGGTAGATGAAGGGAATAAAAAGGATATTTTTGATTCAAGAGATATTACAAAATAAGGCATGAAAGAAGATGATGAATTCAAGCCTTCAGCAATTTTTTTTCTATCCTAATGATGTACTGGTCACTGTGTTCAGACAGAGCAATGAACAAGAAACAGTCTATACCCTAATTGAGCTTAAGTTATGGTAGAGACAGAAACAATGAAATATATGTGTGTATAGATTTACAGTGGAGATGTGTCTTAAAAAAGAAGTATTAATAAATATTTTGATGAAAACTGATAACAAAAAGATATAAACATATTTTGGAGATGTGAGAAGGGCAATTAAGGAAGTTAAAGAATGAGATGTGAGTGAGATATGGACTCAGAGTTAAATCATTTCAAAAATAAAAAGGAGGTAGTATTACTAGAAAGAGAGAAATTAGGACGGGGGTTATTTTAAAGGAAAAAGATGATGGATTTAGTTTTGTTTGGTGCAAAGTGGTGTTAGCGCATCAAAGTAGAAATATTCATTGGACAGTTGGATATGTAGGACTAGAGCTTAAAAACACAGAATGCAGCTGTATTCCAAATTAAAAGATGTGGTGCAAAATCAGAATATGCAAAATCAGGAAAAATATGAAACTTTTAATGTAAAGCAATGGAAATTACTGAAAACATAAATTTATGGTAAAATACATATTTGTAGTAGAAATCACATTTGCCATGGATTTTTGAGAAGTATCATTTTTTTGTATTACGTCTTTAGACATTCTATTCTCCCTTCCACTCTTTCAGGAAAGACATATTTACTCTCTTCAAACATTAGCAATATTTTAGTAAACAGACACATAAGGAACACTAAAATTAAGGAATTATTTTTATAAAGCTTAAAGTCTAAGTCAAGAGATTAGATAAAATTTATGAAGGTTAAAATATTTAGAAGGTAGAGTAAAAGATATCTATTTCTGGCCAAAATGTGGCAACCAATTAGATTTACTCTCCTACCTGAAACACTGAAAATCTATACAAAATATATAAACCAATGATATTCGGATATTGTATACCACACAACCTAGAACAGTGAATTCTAAAAAAATGGAAAACAAATTCTCGTACTCTGCTAGTGGGACTGTAAAGTGATAGAAATTTGTATTATGTTCCATTAGAAAATGAGGAAGAAGCAATAGCATTTCTTTTTTGACATTTTTGAAATACTCCACAAGTTAGCAAAATTTCAAGAGATACATCTTCAGTTCTTTAACTGACACAAATAAGCATTATATTGATGTACCCTGGAAGAAACATTATCTCACCAGGTTTTCACTACTGTAGGTCGATTTTTACTAGGCTCAACTAATATTGTGATCAGCAGAGCATAAATATTTGAAATATTTTCTTCTTTTTGAAGAACAGGATTGTAATAATGTCATTGTTACTCATTGAAGAGAAGATAGAGTTAACGTCTTCCAAGTAATCTCAGTAGTGCTGAATATGCCCACCCCATTGCTGCTACCTGAAACTTATAATTGTCACTTACTACATGCTGCTTCATTGATGAAACCTTGGTTTAGAGATTGGGACCGCAAGAGCATGGGAAGAAACTCCAACAAAAAATGCATTAAAAGAATGAATGAGGAATCTGGCTTTCAATGAAGAATTAGTTTTATTATACTTAAAAAAAGTCTGATAGGGGCTGGCCGGGTGGCGTAAGCAGTTAAGTGTGTGTGCTCCGCTGCGGTGGCCCGGGGTCTGCAGGTTCGGATCCCGGGCGCGCACCGACACACCGCTAGTCAAGCCATGCTGTGGCGGCATCCCATATAAAGTGAAGGAAGATGGGTATGGATGTTAGCCCAGGGCCAGTTTCCTCAGCAAAAAGAGGAGGATCGGCAGATGTTAGCTCAGGGCCAATCTTCCTCAAAAAAAAAAAGTCTGATATTCCAAGCTAGTGCATTATATAATGAGCATAGAGTACCTGAAACAGAAGCAATCCTTAATAACTGTAAAGAGAAAAATAATAGCATTTAATATATTATAGATTTCTTTGCATGATTTATAATATTTGTATGAGTGAAAATACCTATGGCATCTGAAATGAAGAAGGTAAACTTCTTATTTGTGATATTAGAAATTACTTCATATTCTGTAAATAAATCTAAATATTTAAACAGAAAATAATCAAAGAAGTAATTTTGTACTCTCTCTATTCAGAACCTGATCTTAGTGTGTAATTACATACTTTAAATAGCAGTTTTTAAAATAAAAGTAGATTATTGATTTTTCTGAACATAAAAATGATTCTGCCCACTAAAATGCAATTAAATAAAAAATAAAACTATACTGTATCCTCAAAAATTATAATATTGGATGAACATAGTGCAATTTAAATGCTCTCTTTAGTAATTTCTTTAACCAGGTTTGTAATTTGCCTCCTCGTTGTAGCAGACAGATGCCGCTGTTGAAAAACTTGGAGAAAACATTGTGGCTTACCCAGCAGAAGTGCTCTCAGCATTCCTTGGACTCTCCATTAGTGATTTCTGTATTCAGCATATACATTTGGGGAGTATGATATTCTGCCTTTGAGCATAATCACAATTTTTTTAAAGTGTGCTCATTTTATAAAACTAAACAGCTGTTCCATTTGGGGGAATTGGGGATAAATGAGCACATTTCTGCATTGGAAGAAATTGATATAGAAGAGATGCTAGCTTTTCATTTTAAATCACAAATCTACCCCTCAAGCATTTCCATCAATGGTCTATTTTCGTGGTATTCAGTAGGACCACGTATGTCAAAATTAGCATATAGATTTAAATATACTTATAGGTCAAGGTGAGCATTAAAAAAATATATCTAAATTCTCTATGTATTGTGGCTATGACTTCTCTTGAAATATAACAGAAAAGATGGCTATTTCTTTAGGTTATAAGCATTGAAATCCAATCGTATACTCTTGAGTGTTTTAACCCTTGACTGAAGTTTATATATAGTTTTACTATTACTAACCTATAGATTTGATGTGGAAATTGAAACTATATAAACTTAGATTCATGTGAGAAAGCTGGATCAGAGTATGGAAGGTTTTTTTTTTCCTGAACAAAACAAATAGTAGCCTATGGGAAATATGTCATAATATTGTTTAAGAAATAATTAAATAAATTGTTACCACTAGACATAGATCATTAACTCATTTTACTTCAAAAGTCAGGACTCCTAGATGACAACGCGGATAGCAGTGACCATGACAGCTGTAGTAGTTTACTATTTCATTATGGTAAAATTTGCATTTACATAGTTTTGCTTTTTTTTTGGAATATTTGGGAATAAACACAGAGCCATGCTTAAGATACTCAAATATTTTGTTAGAAGTTCTTAAAAATAAATCATGATGCAGCTTGAGGAACGAAAAACATGCAGAAAAATGTATGCAAGATAAAAGAAATATGATTGTATATTATGTAAGATAAGTCAGGATGTTTACTAAACTACAAAAGGAATGTTGTCCAGAAGTAGTTAATTTGTGGCCCAACTTGGAATCTGGCTAATAGATACTTTGTTCGTTTATCTGTTTTTCTTCTCAGGCTGGTCTGTGCTCTTCAGTCGCTCTCAATCCTCACAGCTTCCTATTGTCTCTCTGACACTGCAGTCAACTTTCATTGCCTTATATTGTGCTTAAATTATTGTTTTTACTTAAAGAAAAAATATTTCTTTAAACTCTATGAGATAATACAATGATGTCGAACATATCAAGTACTTACTATGCAATATGTATTTTTTAATATTTACATATTAAATTATACATGTATTTAATCTATTAATTTCATTGTATTTAACTTCTTAGTTCCAAGTAATATATTAGTCCATTATTTCTAGAATTTAATCTTCATGCATTGTATTGTTCCATATATTTCATTCTGTTGTGTTCAATGCTGTATGACTAGTTTCTAGATAATTACTTAGTACATAGTAGAAAATCAGTACATATTTATTAAATAAAAGAGTTATTTTTGGGGGAAGCACCACTTCTGGAACTTTCTGAATTTTTTATTATCCTGGAAATTCACTTTACCTCTCTCATATATTTGACATCCATTTTTCAGAACTCCATGTTGTATTATTTCTTGATGTGATCATCTTTCTTTCATTTCAGTGTGTTTTCTTATTATATAGCCTCCTGAGAAAGAATGCAAAATGAGGTAAATTTTTTAGACTTTATTCATTAGAGTAGGCTTGGCTACCCTGAACTAAAAAAATGAATCCCTAAATATTACAATATCACAATAAAAGTTCATTGTTCCTGCCATAGTCTAATGCATGAAAGGGTTGGGGGACTTCAGGGCTCTGTTCCAAACAGTCATTAAGGGACCTATGCTCCCTCTGTCTATGCCACTGCAATTAGACTCCAAAGTCACTGCAAAAGGGGAAGAGACAGCTTGGCTGATCACATAAGGGCGTTTAAATTTTTTTTTTAACACAGGGATTTTATATCTAGGCTATGAAGTGACATATACCTCACTGCCAGTGCATCCCATTGGCCAGAATCCAATTCCTTGTCCTTACTCAACTGCAAGGAGGAATGAGACGTATAGATTTCCTATACGCCTGCAGGAAAATGAATTACGTTTGTTGAACACATAATATTATCTCTGCCGTAACTTAGCTCTCTGATAGTATCTTTATTCTTCTCATTCTTGATAAATGGTTTGGCTAAGTATAGAATCTTAATTTAGAAATTATTTCCCTCAGAATTTTGAAGGTCACTCCATTCTTCTGTTAAGAATTGTAGTGACAGTCTTATGTTTATCCTTTGTTTGTCACGTGTTTGATCCCCCATCCCTCCTCCAAAGCTTTTTGCTTTAGCTGGTATCCCAAAATTTCATGAGGATGTGCCTAGTGTGGATTGGTTTTAGTTCATTATAAAAGGAACTCTGTGGACTCTTGCATTCAGGAAATTCTTTACTTTGAGAAGTCTCTCATTTTTTCTTACTTTTTTATTTTCTCATTTGTGGCTCTAATTATTGAAAATTGAGATACTGTACTCCGCAGTCCACAAAACAGTATCATGACTGACCCATGAGAAGACTCTCTCTTGTTTTTATTTTATGTTTTCTTTCATCGTCCATAACCTTCATTGGCACCCAACCTAGTGTATTTGATATACTTTTCTATATGTATGTATGCATTCTTTGTTTTGTTGTTTTAGAGTTAGGATTAGGGTGAGGGTTAGAGTTCAAATTCCATAATTAATATTGTATCATAGAACTCATTCTTTTTAAAAAAAATCAAAGATAAGTTTAATTTACAATATATTTTTATTGCTCTGTGATTACCTGGCACCTAACTGCTAGATATTTCTCAGCATGCATTCATCATCTTCTAGTGATGGATACCTAGGTTTACTCTATCTCCACAATACCAAAAGCAATGCATCCCTGAGTATTTTCAGACACACCAAGTTATGGATCTACACGAGATTTTCTCTCTACTCTTCACTCAGGAGGGGATTACTGGATCATATACATATTTGAGTAAACTAATCAAAGTAATTTAATTGAAAAGAAAAGTTTAATTTTGATGTAGTTAAATCCAAATTATTTTGGTCCCATGTTTGTGCTTTTTCTTGTCTTGCACAGCACTTTTTACTTGTAAAAAATGTAACAAAAATGTTCTCTTACATTTCTTACTCTTTTCTTTGTAATTTATCCTTTATATTTAGGACTTTAATTCATTTGGAGTTTTCCTTTGTCTATTGTGTAATATTAGGATCCAGTTTTATTTTTCCCCTAGAGAGCTAGTTTTAGGAGTAGTGTCTTCTAAACAGTTCTTTTATTTAATTGCTAATTTGTGATATCACTTAATCATAACTGTCTAATCCTTGTACAAGTTGTCTTCTCATCTGTACTCTTTAGTTACTCCTCCATTCAATGTCATTGATCTCCTTGTTCCTGTTCCAATATTAATCTTTTAAAAATTTTTTAGTTGTTCTGGCTTTGTTACATATTCCTTTTCTACAAGGTGAGCCCTACAAGCCCATCCCAACTTTATACTTCTTTTTAAAAATTGACTTAGGTGTTCATGGAACTGTATTCTTCCATGTAATTTTAGGATAAGATTTCAAGTTCCTCAAACATTTTGCCAAAATTTTTAATTGGAGTTGCACTGAATTTATCTACTAATTTATGGATAATTGATATTTTTATAATATTAACTCATCTTGCCCGTGAACAAAGATTATATTCCCATGTATTCAGATTTTTTAATGTTCTTTAACAGATATTACATTTTTTTCCCACTAAAAGTTTTATGTTTTCTAGTAACATTCCAAGGGCAAGGGCAGTATAAGTGATACACTTTGGGTGAAGGCAAAAATAGACGACATTGTTGTAGACAATTTAAAAACAATAGTAAGACAAAAATAATATGACCTGCATTTTGTGATTGAAACAATGTCAGTGATAGCATGTAATTAAAAATTATCAATTCTTCTCTTTTTTCCTGTTTTGCACTATAATGTTTTCTTAGTTTTTTTTAACTTTAATAATTATCTATAGGTAGTTCATTAAAGGAAAATGTTCACTGTCTGCATTTTTCCTTGCCCAATTCTTTAATTCTTAGTGTTTATCTCAATTCTATTTCCTCCATATTTATCATCAAGTTTTTTCTCATTTAAAATGCTGCATTTGTTCTGCAGTATTGGACAGGGTTTCCATCTTTTCATTTATAATACTTATTAGAGTTGATTCTGTTCTTAAATATTAAAATATATACCATTGTATATTTCAATGTTGCTGTTTCTTTCTTACTCTTATTAAAATGCCTCCTTGTCTCTTCCTTTTCCTTTAACTTATATTGATGGCTTTATATCTCATTGTATTTTGAATTTTTCTCAGGTTGTTTTCTTCTCGTGGCTTTTTGCTCATATTTTAAAAGCACCATGCATTTTAGCATTATATGAGGATGGGAAATGGAAGATTTCTAAAATTTCTTTTGATTCTTGTTACAAATAAATTTCCAAGGTATGTTTACCCCTTGAGTCTTCAAGATAATGTTCCACACATGCTCTTTGTGTTGAGATATTTTTAATAATCATTTTATTATTAATTTTATCTCTTCACCTTTGTTATGAGAGCTGCTCTATCTGTATTCAGTTGTAGAGAGAGAGACAATGAGAGTGGATTGCCTTTAGCCATGCTCAATATGCATGTTGAGTAAGTTCTCCTCTCAGACACACTGGTGACAAAAAATCATATGCATAGCTATTAGTTCACTCTCTAGAGTCTGATAGACAACCATGCGTCCATCCTGTGAGTCCTTACTGGACTTATGTGGGAACTTCTTCTATCCTGATTATCTTAACCAATGGAATGTATGAGCTACTACAATGCCCAACATGAACTCTGTATTAGAGCCCATCCTGTCTCTATCTGAACGGAGAACACTGTTCATGAGGACTTAAGTCCGATCAGAGAATGTAATGAATTGCCGGTAAATATCTCCCACCCTATTCCCAAGAAATCTATCTTTGAGTCAACACTGTGAATGCTTGCTGTCTCAAATAGCCATAATTACTAGTTTATCTGATGGATGGTTACCCAGAGTAAACTATATAACCATTGCAATATATGCTTGCCCACTTTCCAGCCACATTCTTTCTATCTTCCAGGTTGTATATTAATTTTATTTTAAATGAACGTGTGAGTTTTCATCTTTTCTTGTAGTCTCATAAATATTTTCGTGAGATTTTGGAGAGGCTGAACTGAATGTTTATTGCTAGAAACCATTTCATATAAATATTTTTTGGCATTTTTAATAATAACTTTTATGAATATCACTGCCATCTATTTGTGATAACTTGGATAAATGGACAGAAGAGGAATGTGAAATTCAAAATTACTTTTGCTTATTTTGATGTTTATTCTTTGGCTTTCTCAGCATTAATACCATGCTATTTACATGAGATTTATAAACTTTAAAATTAATTACTACTCAGCAATTATTTTATTTATCTCTTTTCAATTTACTTTATTTTCTCCACACAAGCTTTTCCAAATTTTTCATCCAAGCTCCCAACCATTTTTCCCAACTCTGGGTCCCACTCTCAAGAAATTACAATGGTGGGAGCCTCAATGAGGTCTCAACATTCAAATGTTTATCTGTATATTCATGCATACCCTCCTCCTTTTCCCTACCTCACTCAAAGTAATATTCCTCCTCTTTCCAACGTGATCGTTCATTTGTACTCTTAAATCTACCCATCCAAACTTCTTTATGTATTTACTTTGTTAGAGGTGAGAAAATGAAAAGGCAATAAGTCTTCCACTTATTTCATTTTCTTACTCTTTCTCTCCACTGGTTTATTTTCCAAGTAGAACATTTTAAAAGTCTTTTCATTTACCACTTTGTATAACACATATTTGAGGGTTTGTATCTTTTCTGTATCAGCCACAAATAATGCTCACTTCAGCTCTTTGCCCATAGAAGGCACCCAAATTGACTTATGAGAAAGAGGGAGTTCAAATTATAGGTATAAATCTGAAGAAGAACCACAATATATAAGCTCAGTCTTGGAAATATGCTTAAATTTTTAATTTAAAATTTAAATATAGAAGGAAAAGCAAGGGTTTAGAAGGTTTTTTATCATTAAAATTATAGCCCAATTAAGTTTACAGCTGAACATTTTTTAAAACACTTTCACAAGTACAGAACATGGCAGAATTTGAGATAAGTAAAAGGTTAGGTAGATCTAATTTGTTGCTTCAAGTTTCCATGAGTCAAGGACTGTTGGCATCCCAGAAAGAGCTATCATTGATATATTATGTCTCAGTTGAAAATAATAACTATACATACTCTCAAGATGGGGCTTGCTGAAATTGCAGAGAGCTCCCAGTCTCATTTTACAAATCCTTCAAATGTATTTTTTGGAAACACGGTGACAAGAAGTTCATTTTATATTTACAGTAATATTGCTAACAAAAATGTCAAAAAAAATTATAATAAATAACATCCTTAAACTGCAAAAAAAAGTAACACAATAATAACTCACAATAATATTTTATACCTCCATAAAGTATCCACATACTTTCAAAATATAAAATGTATTCTAAACCCAATCAAACAATATAAGCAATCTGCATATCCTGAATTTGGAATCACAGGTATATTTTAAACTTGTTAGAAATAAAGTCAATTTTTACTTTCATGTATTTCCTGTCTGAATAATACTCCCACCTCTCTCCTTTCTGCTTGGCTACGTACTACCTGTCTCTCAGGTTTCACTTCTACAGGAGGCTCCTTTGCTTGTCTAAGTTAGTCATTTCATCAGTGGAAAGGAAGATTAGCTAAGAGACTAAGAGTACAGACTACTCTTAACCCCAACTCTGCAATTTAAAAGCCATGCCACCTTGGGCAAGTTGTTTAACATCTCTCTACCTCATTCTTCCACCCATAAATGGGGAGGATTACCTACTTCGTGGGGTTTTTCTGAGGATTATACAATTTAAGGCACAAAGTGCACTTAGATCAGTGCCTGGAAATACATGCTGTGTGTTAGTAATAATTATTATGTTCTTCTATAGCACCCTGTATTTCTCCTATCATGACATTAAGTACTCTAAAATTACTGCTTGTTCAATTGTTCCTTTTCTCAGAAAGATTATAAACTCCTGCAATTCTGGCAGGAACTGTGTCTCTCTTTATTTGCCATAGTATCCCCCACTATCACAGTACCTAAAACACAGTAAACATTTAATGCATGTTTGTTGAATGGATTAAATCTCTACTATGTCATAGAGACTGAAATAAGAATTTTACATACGTTATCTTTTTGAAATTTCACAATAACCAAGCAACAAAATAGTGTTATATTCCACAGGTAAGGAAATTGAGCCTCAGTCTCCATGGTCATAAGACAAATCCAAGTTTGTCAAACTCCATGTCAGAGTTTCTCCACTGCATCTTGATGATTTCTCTTACAAGGCTCCATGAAGACACAAAGTCAAAGCAACTAAAAGAGAAGAAAAATTTAGAAATTAAGCATGTAGTGTGAGGTTGTGGATTTGCTAAAATAATGGCTGGCTCATCATTTTCCAGGAATGAAGATTACCTTGAAAATGCTATAATACTCACCCCTAGATTCTGATTTTGTACATGAGTAGTTTATCATAATGACACCTCCTTTATCTCCTCTTCGCCCCTTCTTGTCTTGGCATTTACTGCAAATTTTGTGTAGTCTGCTTCACATTATTATAAGCTTGCCTCTTTGTCACCTGATGCCATGTTTCTATGATTATGCCATGTTTTGCGCCTTGCTTAGCCCAGTCTTTGAAAATATTTTTCTCTCTGTTCCCTGCTTTTAGTTGTGTTTGTGTAATACTACCTATGAAATTTTCTTTGCAGTGACCAAGTTTACATTGAAAATTTGCAGTCCAGAGATATCCATATATTGAAAGTAGATAGAAACATCATCATACAACAACTTATTTCTGAAAACAAATTCCTTTAATACTATAACTAATGTGTATAAATTGTTTCAATGTCTAAAATGCATATACATTGCAAATATGTGTTTAAAATGTGTGTACATACATATACATACTTGAAAATACTTAGAATATATATTTATTTAATATTACATTAGAATATATTTTTGAAAATGGTTTTAAATATTTAATTCTCAAAATAAATTTGTGAAGTAAATAGCTTAGCTACGATATACACACGTGAGTTGACTGATTTTCTCCCTACAACACTGCTAGTATGTTACATACCCAAATCTCAAAAGTTTTTTCTGATTTGAAATTCATAGCTCTTTCCACAATGCCGCACTGTCTCACTAAATAACAACTTGAGAAAGCTCTACTCCTGAATTAATCCACTTATATATTGTTCACTGGCTCTTAGCAATGGTTCTCAATACTAGCTACTGATTAGAACCACAGGGAAAACTTAAAAAGTACACATTGTAGGACCTAAACCTAAGGAGATTCTGACTTAATTAGTCTTGAATGTCCACCCTTCCACACTGCATTTGTTTTTAAAACTCCCCAAATGATTTTAATATGAGGCCAGTATTGAGAATCCCTGGGCTGTATATTGATAAATCGTAAATAATATTTGCTAATCAAATTTTTTTTTTAATTTTCATAAGGATGTATCTAACGTCCTATTAGACATCTCTAATGATGTATACCACAAAGACTTCAAATATAACATCGCAAAATAAATTATTTTTCCTCTTTCTTCCACCCTAACTCGTTTGTATTTCTTAACTTTGTCACCCTACACTCTTTTAAGCCATAAACGTTTTGTGATATCTTTATTTTTTATTTATTTTTTTTTAATTGTGAGCCACTAAAGAGTTTTATTTTATTTTTTTTTTTAGCTTATTTGTTTATTGCAGTAACATTGGTTTATAACATTGCAAAAATTTCAGGTGTACATCATTGTACTTCTATTTCTGCATGGACTAAATCATGTTCACCACCAAAATACTAATTACAACCCATCACCACACACATGCACCGAATTATCCCTTTCACCCTCCTCCCTCCCCCCTTCCCCTCTGGTAACCACCAATCCAATCTCTGTCCCTATGTGTTTGTTTATTGTTATTATCTACTACTTAATGAAGGAAATCATACGGTATTTGGCCTTCTCCCTCTGACTTATTTCACTTTGCATTATACCCTCAATGTCCATCCATGTTGTCACAAATGGCTGGATTTCGTCGTTTCTTATGGCTGAGTAGTATTCCATTGTGTATATATACCATAGCTTCTTTATCCATTCGTCCCTTGATGGGCACTTAGGTTGCTTCCAAGTCTTGGCTATCGTGAATAAGGCTGCAATGAACACAGGGGTGCATGTACCTTTGCAAATTGGTGTTTTCAAGTTCTTTGGATAAATACCCAACAGTGGAATAGCTGGATCATATGGTAGTTCTATCGTTGATTTTTTGAGGAATCTCCATACTGTTTTCCATAGTGGCTGCACCAGTTTGCACTCCCACCAGCAGTGTATGAGAGTTCCCTTCTCTCCACATCCTCTCCAACACATGTTGTTTCCTGTCTTGTTAATTATAGCCATTCTGATGGGCGTGAGGTGATATCTCATTGTAGTTTTGATTTGCATTTCCCTGATAGTTAGTGATTTTGAACATCTTTTCATGTGTCTGTGGCCATCTGTATATCTTCTTTGGAGAAATGTCTGTTCAGGTCTTTTGCCCATTTTTTAATTGGGTTGGTAGTTCTTTTGTTGTTGAGATGCATGAGTTCTTTATATATTTTGGAGATTAAGCCCTTATCAGATGTATGGTTTGCAAATATCTTCTCCCAATTGTTAGGTTGTCTTTTCGTTTTGTTGATGGTTTCCTTTGCTGTGCAGAAGCTTTTTAGTTTGATGTAGACCCATTTGTTTATGTTTTCTATTGTTTCTCTTGCCCGGTCAGATGTGGTGTTTGAAAAGATTTTGCTAAGACCGATGTGGAAGAGCGTACTGCCTATGTTTTCTTCTAGAAGTTTCATAGTTTCAGGTCTTACATTCAAGTCTTTAATCCATTTGGAGTTAATTTTTGTGCATGGTGTAAGGTAAGGGTCTACTTTCATTTTTTTGCATGTGGCTATCCAGTTTTCCCAACACCATTTGTTGAAGACACTTTCTTTTCCCCATTGTATGTTCTTGGCTCCTTTGTCAAAGATTAGCTGTCCATAGATGTGTGGGTTTATTTCTGGGCTTTTGATTCTATTCCATTGATCTGTGTGTCTGTTTTTGTGCCAGTACCATGCTGTTTTGGTTATTACAGCTTTGCAGTATATTTTGATATCAGGGAGTGTGATACCTCCAGCTTTGTTCTTTTTTCTCAGGATTCCTTTAGCTATTCGGGGTCTTTTGCTGTTCCATATGAATTTTAGGATTCTTTGTTCTATTTCTGTGAAAAATGTTGTTGGAACTTTGATAGGGATTGCATTGAATCTATAGATGGCTTTAGGAAGTATGGACATCTTAACTATGTTAATTCTTCCAATCCAAGAGCACAGAATATCTTTCCATTTCTTTGTGTCTTCTTCAATTTCTTTCAGCAATGTTTTATAGTTTTCGGTGTACAGATCTTTCACCTCTTTGGTTAAGTTTATTCCTAGGTATTTTATTCTTTTTGTTGCAATTGTAAATGGGATGGTATTCTTAATTTCTCTTTCTGCTACTTCGTTGTTAGTGTACAGAAATGCAACCGATTTTTGTATGTTGATTTTGTATCCTGCAACTTTACCATATTCGTTTATTACTTCTAAAAGTTTTCTGGTGAATTCTTTAGGGTTTTCTATATATAAAATCATGTCATCTGCAAATAGTGACAGATTCACTTCTTCCTTTCCAATTTGGATCCCTTTTATTTCTTTCTCTTGCCTGATTGCTCTGGCTAGGACTTCCAATACTATGTTAAATAGGAGTGGTGACAGTGGGCATCCTTGTCTGGTTCTTGTTCTTAGAGGGATAGCTTTCAGTTTTTCACCATTGAGGATGATATTAGCTGTGGGTTTCTCATATATGGTCTTTATTATGTTGAGGTACTTTCCTTGTATACCCATTTTATTCAGAGTTTTTATCATAAATGGATGCTGTATCTTGTCAAATGCTTTCTCTGCATCTATTGAGATGATCATGTGATTTTTGTTCTTCATTTTATTAATGTGGTGTATTACGTTGATTGATTTGCGAATGTTAAACCATCCCTGCATCCCTGGAATAAATCCCACTTGATCATGGTGTATAATCTTTTTAACGTATTGTTGTATGCGATTTGCTAGTATTTTGTTGAGGATTTTCGCATCGATGTTCATCAGTGATATTGGCCTGTAATTTTCTTTTTTTGTGTTGTCCTTGTCTGGTTTTGGTATCAGGGTAATGTCAGCTTCGTAGAATGAGTTAGGGAGCTTCCCCCCCTCCTCAATTTTTTGGAAGAGTTTGAGAAGGATAGGTATTAAGTCTTCTTTGAATGTTTGGTAGAATTCAACAGGGAAACCATCTGGTCCTGGACTTTTATTTTTTGGGAGGTTTTTGATTACTGTTTCGATCTCCTTACTGGTGATTGGTCTATTCAAATTCTCTACTTCTTCTTGATCCAGTTTTGGAAGGTTGTATGATTCTAAGAATTTATCCATTTCTTCCAGATTGTCGAATTGGTTGGCATATAGCTTTTCATAGTATTCTCTTATAATCTTTTGTATTTCTGAGGTGTCTGTTGTAACCTCTCCTCTTTCATTTCTGATTTTACTTATTTGTGCCTTCTTTTTTTTTTCTTTGGTGAGTCTAGCTAAAGGTTTGTCAATTTTGTTGATCTTTTCAAAGAACCAGCTCTTGGTTTTATTAATTTTTTCTATTGTTTTTTTGGTCTCTATTTCATTTATTTCTTCTCTGATTTTTATTATTTCCCTTCTTCTACTGATTTTGGGCTTTGTTTGTTCTTCTTTTTCCAGTTCCTTTAGATGCATTGTTAGATTGTTTATTTGAGATTTTTCTTTTTTGTTGAGATAGGCCTGTATTGCTATAAACTTCCCTCTTAGAACCGCTTTTGCTGTATCCCATAAATTCTGGCATGTCGTATTTTCATTTTCATTTGTCTCCAGGTATTTTTTGATTTCTGCTTTGATTTCTTCGTTAACCCAGTCATTGTTCAGTAGCATTTTGTTTAATATCCATGTATTTGTGGATTTTCTGATTTTCTTCCTATAGTTGATTTCTAGTTTCATACCATTGTGGTCAGAAAAGATGCTTGGTATTATTCAATCTTCTTAAATTTATGGAGACTTGTTTTGTGGCCTAATATGTGATCAATCCTGGAGAATGTTCCATGTGCATTTGAAAAGAACGTGTATTCTTCGGTTTTTGGATGGAATGCTCTGTATATATCTACTAGGTCCATCTGTTCTAGTGTGTCGTTTAAGGCCAATGTTTCCTTTTTGATCTTCTGTTTGGATGATCTATCCGTTGGTGTAAGTGGAGTGTTAAAGTCCCCTACTATTATTGTGTTACTGTCTATTTCTGTTTTTATGTCTGTTAATAACTGCTTTATATATTTAGGTGCACCTACATTAGGTGCGTAGATATTTACAAGTGTTATATCCTCTTGTTGGATTGTTCCCTTGATCATTATGTAATGCCCTTCTTTGTCTCTTTTTACAGTTTTTGTTTTAAAGTCTATTTTGTCTGATATGAGTACTGCTACCCCAGCGTTCTTTTCATTGCCATTTGCGTGGAGTATCTTTTTCCATCCCTTCACTTTCAGTTTGTGAGTGTCTTTAGGTTTGAAGTGTGTCTCTTGTATGCAGCATATATGGGTCTTGTTTTTTTATCCAGTCAGCTACCCTATGCCTTTTAATTGGAGCATTTAGTCCATTGACGTTTAAAGTAGCTATTGATAAGTATGTATTTACTGCCATTTTTTAACTTTTTTTTTTTTTCTCAGTGTTTTAGTAGTCCTTCTGTTCCTTACTTCTTCTATACAGAATTGATGGTCACTTTAGTTTGACCTCTGTCTGAAAGCTCTACTCGGTAACTCCCCTCCTCCCTCCTTTTATGTTTTTGATATCATATCTAACCTCTTTTTTGTGCATTTGTATCCATTACGTTCTAATCATGGAAATAGATAATTTTTCCTATTTGTGGTCTTCTCTTTTCCCCTTAAATCAGTCCCTTTAACATTTCTTGTAGCACTGGTTTCTTGGTGACAAACTCCTTTAATTTTTGCTTATCTGGGAAAATTTTGATCTCTCCTTCCATTTTGAATGATAACCTTGCTGGGTAGAGTATTCTTGGCTGTAAGTTTTTTCCTTTTAGCACTTTAAATATATCATGCCATTCTCTTCTAGCCTGTAAGGTTTCTGCTGAGAAGTCAGCTGATAGCCTTATGGGGTTTCCTTTGTATGTAACTTGACATTGTCTTACGGCTTTTAGGATTCTCTCTTTATCTTTAATTCTGGACATTTTGATTATGATGTGTCTTGGTGTGGGCCTCTTTGGGTTTATCTTGTTTGGGGCTCTCTGTGCTTCCTGTACCTGGATGTCTGTTTCCTTCCTTAGGTTAGGGAAGTTTTCATCTATTATTTCTTGAAATAGATTCTCTGCCCCCTTGTCTCGCTCTTCTCCTTCCGGGACACCTATAACACGGATGTTAGCACGCTTGATGTTGTCCCAGAGGTCCCTTAGACTGTCCTCACTCTTTTTAATTCTTTTCTCTTTTACCTGTTCAGCTTGGGTAATTTCTTCTAGTCTTTCTTCCAGCTCACAGATCCGTTCTTCTGTATCCTCTACTCTGCTTTTGAGTCCCTCTAATGAATTTTTCATTTCCAGTATTGTATTCATCATTTCTGATTGGTTCTTTTTTATATCTTCCATTTCTGTGTTGACATTCTCACTGAGTTCATCTATTCTTCTCCCCAGATCAGTGAACATCCTTAACACTCTTAGTTTGAACTCTCTGTTGGGTAGGTTGCTCATTTCTGTTTCACTTAGTTCCTTTTCTGGGGTTTTGTCCTGTTCCCTTACTTGGAATGTATTCTTTTGCCTCTTCATTTTGCCTCTTTCCCTGTGCTTGTGTCTACATATTAGGTAGGTCAGCTACGTCTCCTGCTCTTGGATAGGTGACCTTATGTAAATGATCCCTTAGGAGGCTTCCAGTGTGCTTCCCTCAGTTCTCAATGTTCCAGGGGTGGCCCCTATGTGGGCTACATGTTTCCTTCTATTTTGGCCTGTTAGCTCTCCCTATAGGCACCCAGGGAGGCTGAGTTATGCTCCTGGCCAGCTGTTGTTATGCTCAGCTGCTTGTAGTTGTTGTGGGCCCTTCAGTCTCTTTATCAGGTGTGGGGAGCCCCAGCACAGTTGGCTGCAAGTTCTAATACCACACTTGTGTTGCAGTATTTCTTTTAACTGAGTAGGCCCCCAGCATGGCAGGTTATTAGGCTCAGGGCCTTAGAATTGCTGTAAGCCTCCAGCCTTTAGGTCTCTTGTCAGCTCTCTGAGGATTGAAGCTGGGTGGGGCTGGCCTCAGGCACAGGAGTACCCAATCATTTCAGGCTTTGGAAGGTGGGGCAAACCTCCTATGTGGGTCTTTGAGAAGCACAAGTCTTCTGCAGCTGACAAGCCCTGTTGCCCACAGGTCCACACACACAGTCAACACAGTCCTGACCCGTGTGAGGGCCCCGACCTCCCCAAGTGGACCCAGTCTCACCACGGCGGGAGCCCCACACACTCCGCCACCGCCCCACACTCTCCACCCGCTCCTTGTGCACACCCTGCCCGCTCAAGTTGGCTCAGTTGTCAGGCTGCAGAGAATCCAGTCACCAATCTATGCAGGCCCACACGTTGCCTGAGGGCTTGTTGTTGGGTGGGGCCAGTCTCTAGGGTGGGCTGCCTGCCCTGGCTGAGCTGGATTAAATCGGTGCTCTAGTGGGTGGGGCAGATACTGGGCTAGCAGGCCTCAGCGAGAACTCCAATGGCGTCTGTGTCAGCACGCTCACACCAGGCCACAACAATGGCCGCCGCCACTGTCCCAGTCCCTGGAGAGGTCCCACCCCTCACAGAAATGCACTCAGGGCCTATTAGGTGAGTCTGTTGTCACCAAAGCACTGTGCACCTTTCTTTCTGGTGATTTTAGGATGTTTTCTGGAACAGGTGAGTTTGTGCGCGGGCCCTTTAAGAGCCAGTTTTAGTTTCTTTGTGAACCGGGTTTTCTGGGGGTGCTCCCCAATGTTTTAGTAGCAGGCAAAGTCAGATATTATGCTGCTGGTCTCGATTGTGCTGGGTCCACAAAATGCCCACAGCGGGGGCGCTCCCCGGCTCAGGACCCCGCGCCTCCAGGGAGGCTGCGTACCTGTGGGCTGCTCCCGCCGGCCGTGAAGCTGGCGGCTTGTGAAGGCGGCGTTTTTCCTCTCCAGAAGGGGGTCTCTGCCTCTTCTACCCCAGTTAGGATTGTCCGTTGTTGCAGGAGTTCCTCTTATCCAGTTTTCAGTTCTGTCTCAGGGGTAATTTTTCCACGAGTAGTTGTAAATTGGCTGTGTCCACGGGAGGAGGTGAGTTCCGAGTCTGCCTACGCCGCCATCTTGACTCCGCCTCAATAACTTTCTTCTTTAAATGTTTTTATAGATATTCTCTTCTTGAGAACAGTAATTCAATAAATATTTTTAAATATGTGCACATTGAAAAATATAACTCCATCATGATTTAAACTGTATTAAGTTTACATTTTCTGTTTCTCATTTTTAGCAAGCTACTTTTTATTTATTTATTTTTTAATGAATATCTTTGTAAAATAACTTTTGGAATGTCATATAAGAAAGGTAGTAGAGGGGCCAGCCCAGTGGCATAGTGCTTAAGTTTGCGCGCTCTGCCTCAGCGACCTGGGGTTCACATGTTCAGACCCCAGGTGTGTACCTACACACTGCTCATCAAGCCATGCTGTGGCGGCATCCCATATACAAAATAGAGGAAGATGGGCACAGATGTTAGCTTAGGGCCAATCTTCCTCAACAAAAAGAGGAAAATTGGCAATGGATGTTAAGTCATGGCCAATCTTCCTCACAAAAAAAAAAAAAGAATAAACTTATACTGGTACCTCAAAGCAGTCCCCACAATAAAAACAAAGAGAATATCCTTAAAAAAAAAAAAGAAAGAAAGAAAGGTAGTGGAATTGAACCATGGACCATTTATATGTTTGAAGTTGTTTGTTAGTTCCTAGAATTTGTGTCTTTCTTATTGCAGATTCTATATAGCTCTTTTCTGACTGTGATGAAAAAAATTTGGTTTTGTAATAAACTTGTGTTCTGTGCTGAATTCAGTATTGTTTTTCAATCTATAGCTAATCAATTATAAACTTATTTTATTATTTTATTACATGAGCACTTTTATTTTAATATTTTTGTTGTGACATTTAACATTTTTAACACTCTAAGCCTAAAATAGTAATAAATGGATAAAATTGCACATATAGAAACAGAAATCATATAATTGTAATTCTTTACATATATATGTATATAAACAATTATATGTTGTTTATTATATATAATTATATATATTACATATATAGAGAGAGATATATGAATATAATGTATACATGTATATATGTAGAGAGAGAGAGAGAGAAGGAGAGAGAGAAATTTAGAAAACTATAGTTAGAAGTTTACCAAAACAAAATTTAACAAAAATAATGAGAAAATGAGATATCAAGAAAGATTTGTATTTTGTTTTACATAAAGTAAGAAAAATTTTAACTATAATTGCTAAATATTTGAGCTACAACAATATACTGAGAAAAAAACTCCTGCTGATGTAGAATCAAAAAGTAAATGAATACTATAGAGCCATATTCCGTAAGTTTGATTGGAAATAGTTCTTTGCCTCAGAAAAGATTATGGATTCAAGTCTAGTGTACCTAACAAGTGTTTCAAATATCCTTCCTGTATTTATTATCTATTGCTACATAACAAATTACCACAAATGCAGTGGCTTAAAACAACACAGTTATTATCTCATAGTTTCTAAGGGTCAAGAGTCTGGGTATGGTAGAGCTATGCCCTCGGCTTCAGAGACTGTCACAAGGCTGTAAACAATGTGTCAGCCAGGACTGGGGTCTCATCTGAAGACTCAACTGGAAAGGACCCACTTCTAAGCTCACTTGTATGGTTGTTGGCAGGTTCAGTTCTTTCTGGGTTGTTGGACTGAGGGCCATTGGCTGGAGTCCATTCTCAGTTTCTTGCCACATGGGTCTCCTCAACATGATAACTTGCTTCATCAAAACCAGCAAAAGAGTCTACTAGCAAAATGAGTTACAATCTCTTGTCATCTCCTTATAGAAGTAGCATCTTATTATTCTGCCGTATTCCACAGGTTCAAAGCAAGTTTCTAGTCCAGCCCACACTCAAAGGGAAGAGATTACAAAAGGGTATGAATATCAGGAGGAGAGGATCATTGGGGGGTCATCTTAGAGTCCACCTGCTACAATTTCCTTTCTTCTCTCCTCCCCTTTCTCCAAAATAGGCACTTTCAACAGTGTGATATACGTGTCATCTTTTCTGAAATAGTTGTTAATCCAAAGACAACATATAAATTGCATAGTGAAGGTAGTAAATTATTTTGAAAATTCAAAATCATTACTAATTTGTTTGAAGATAAACTATATTTTAGGAAAGTTACATGGCTTACTTCAGCCCATAGAGTGGCATTTCCTGCTTTTAAGAAATAGTTATGTATTTCAATGTGTCTATTCAATAGAAACCTTTATATTTCACAGAGCAAGCGATTTAATCCATACATTATCATTATCATTATTCATCTAACCTGAAAAGATTTCCTATCTAACGTTTTAAATTCTTTTTTGTTGGTTTTAAATTGTGTTTGGGATTTCTTTTAGCCCCTAAACACTAAGTTGTTTGAATGGATACAGTAAGAGAATAGTACCCATTCATCATAATGAACACTAAGGCTAATGGCGTATATTAAAATGTAAAACAATGGATTAAAATTCGTATGGCTTTTTTGGTTTCTGGGGAAGGTAGAGCATGAAGAGTTCAACTAGTTATACTCTTCCGGTTTCATTAATCCTTCTTTTTAAGAACGGTTTAAGGATATGAATATTAATAAGAATGAAAACAAACTACTTTTAATTTATGAAGTTCAGGATGCTTTATATACTTTTTAAAATTTCATAATAAAATATTATTTATCAGAAAAGATAATAAGAAATAATTCAATAATTTAAATTTTGAAGTTATTTTTGTCCATTTACAACTTCTATTCTGAGTAAGCATAAAGATCATATACTAGACTTATGAAACAGAAAAACTCTTTGATAGGTTTTATTTGATTTCATTTCACTCTGGGTAACATATAGCAGGGCTTAAAAAATGGAAACATGTTGAAAGTAGGAAGATGGATGATTTTTCTTTGGAGTCAATTTTGAAGGTAGATACAATTTAAAGAATCTAATTGGAAATAAGTAATGATTGTACTTTTCTTGCCTTTAAATTTTAAATCTAAAAGTATATAATACTCAACATGCCACTTGGCATAACACTATTTTTAAAATATCACTTTTAGTGTGTTTTATATTGTCTTCTCTTAAAATTTTAAGAAATGGAATAGGCTCTGTTTCTCAAAAAATATATAATAATATCCTACCTAATTAAATCTACAAACTAGAAATTTTATTAATTATTACCTCCATTAACAGGTGTATATAATTTGAGATACAGGAAAAAGAAATCTGAATGAATAGTCTGTGGAATATTTTAGTTCTCTTCTGCTTTAAATCTACACAGCCATTCACTTTTTTTCGTCCAGTTCAGTTTACCTTATTTATCAGAACTGGATAAAGATCTATTAGAATGAGTTAATTCCTAGAGACAAAAAGCAAGCAGAAACCTTTATTACAGGACACAAAACTTTTATTTGGCTAAAAGGAGAAATACAGCCTAAGGTATAGAATATAGATAATAAATGACATTTAAGGATGTTACTACTCAACTCTAATCAGATTTGGAATATCTTCGACCTTGGCTATAGGTTGGAGCCATGATTTTTCTAGCACACATTAATTATATGATAAAATATGTGTTGTTTAGGAAACTGTGCCTGTTGATATAAAATGTGCTCTACACAAGTTTAAAGACTTGCCCTCTCCTGCTCACCTGTTTTTATCTTCTCCATGCTTTTACTATGCCATTTTCACTCCTTGAAATGGTGAACTTTCTCTTCTGTAGAACTGCCAATCGGTATCAGATGTTGGCCTGGTAAAGACTATCTGTTTTACACATGTTCAGTGCCATCTTTTGCAGGTTATTTGACCTCTCTGGGCATCAGTTTCCTCCTCTGTGAAATAGACGTATCACAACTATAAAGCTCGTAGGATTGTTGTAAGGCTTAAATGATTTAATATGCTGAAAACATATACAACAATGCCTGGCATGATTATAAGTATTATATAAGCATTTGCTATTAATTTTACCTGATTCTTGAACTTTTACTTATTCTTGAGATTCACTATATGTTTATTCTCCTGCCCTTGCTTTACAACCTGTTTTTTCTAACATCTAGTGTGTCTAATCTCTGTTACCATCAAAATTCATAACTTCTCATTTATAAAGTACTTCCTATTGTTTTCTACCTTCAAACTGACCCCTAGTGACTCTGCCCAACTCCCATTTATGACCCGATATGTCATATGCAGTGAGGTTATTCCAGTGACTTACCTAATGATCAACAGCGTTAGTACAACATCAGGGCATCTTTTACTCCACCAGATTCTGAAACTATGCTTTGTGGAAAGTAGGGGATGATTTTTGGCTCAAAAAGAGTTGATCAGGGACATTGTGAAACTAAGGCAACTATAAAATTCGTTTGCATGGGTTCTTCAAACCTGTGAGAAGAATGTGTGCTACTCTCACTCTGCTTACTGCAGTCTATGATGAAGAGACTGGGTTGGAAATTATGCCTACGTCATGTCTTCTTTCTCAGTCCCACATCTGCTGGGTATTATTTTCTACAAATATTGCAGTAATGCTTTGTTTCTACTGGCCATTTGCATTCAAAACTTCTTGCCACTGTGTGTTCAATAATCAGATATTCTCGTGCCTTTTTTTAAAACAACTTTATTGCAGTATAATTGAAGCTATACATAATTAAAGTCTACAATTCGATTAATTTGTGGTGAGATCATCACCACAAATATATTTTTCACCTGCAAAAGTTTCCTCTCACTCTCTTTACTTACTTTTTGTTTTTATAATAAGAATGTAAGATCTACTCTCTTAGCAAAATTTCAAGTATACAATACAGTACTGTTAACAATAGGCTCTATGCTGTAGCACAGACCTCTAGAACTTAGTCATCTTGTCTAACTGAAACTTTGTACCCTTTGACTAATACTTTCCAGTCCTCTCCTGCCAGTCCCCTGGCAACCATCATTCTTCTTTCTATTTCCATTTTAGATTCCTCATATAACTGGTATCACGTAGTATTTGTCCTTTGTCTGGCTTAATTTCACTTAGTATAATGCCCTCCAGATTCATCCCTATTGTCCCAAATGGTAGTATTTCTTTCTTTTTTAAGGCTGAATACTATTTACTTGTATACACTGCATTTTCTTTATTCGTTTATCTGTCAGTGGACATTTAGGTTGAGATCTGTGAACTGATTATTGAGAGCCTCTCCTTCTCTTCTTTGTTCTTAATTAGCCCCAGGCAATCTAGCGGTGCCAATTCCTTCATGGTGTGTGGCACCACTTAAGCAAGCAGCCTTCTCAGGTAGCACCCCAAAAGCCTGAGGAAGTTAAATGTTCACTTCACTCCCTCTTTCCTCTACAGGAGAACTTGCAGGCTGAGGGGATGTCTCTTGGTGCTGCGCTGTGCCAACTCTGGTGAGGGGTGATGTGGGTAAAGTGAAAACTGTTTTTATTTTCTTTGATGCTTAATTTCATGTTTCTGTGCTCCACTGGGATGGTATAACTTCTCTCCTGGGTTCTAGAACTCTCATGAAGGTATTTTTGTCCTTGGACAACTGTTACATTGGTGTTTCTATGGAGACAAGAGCTAAAACTTTCTATTCTACTGTCTTGTTGAATCACTACCATCTTGTGCCTTTTTGAATGTCCATTTCCATCTGTAAAATGTTATTTTTCTCTGTGCTTTTATATTATATCACAATTATCAACATCTTCTCATGCTAACCAAACCTTGCCACCATTAATTTCTAAATATTTGTCTTTTTTTGTCTTGGTCATCCTTCTGATGATCAAGTTTTACAGAAAGTATCTTAAATTGCTCCATCTTCTGAGCTCTCTAATCTTTGCTCATGTTCTATTTTTCCCCCAATTAGAGTCCTTTTGCCTTTTTCACTATTGTATCTCTAGCACTCAGCACTAGTGAACAATACATTGAACTTAAATGAATGTATTTGGATTATGTGAGAAATCTTTTAAAATGCAAAGCTGATGTTATTATTCCACTGTGTAAAATATTAAAACAAATTAATCAGTCAGTATTGCCTGCAAATTCATTACATTGGCATAAAAGACTCCGGGAGCCGGCCCTGATGATTGCTTCCAGCTCCCCAATGATTTCCTCCTCCAAGTGTTGACAACCTATCTCACCTCTTCTCCATCTGAATGACTATATTTGTTTTTCAAGACTCAGCTCAAATACTTATCTTCTTAACTCCTCCAAGAGCTTTAATTAGTGTCTCTGTGCCACAAGTATGGTCTGTAGCTAACCCTATTATAGCTGTTGTTCTCTATACTGCCACTATATTATATTTCTCTGTTTCCTCTGAAATGATCATTTATACAGGAAGACATTCAATATCCTTAAATCTTATGTGTTGAGAACATAGTCAGTGCTCAATAAAAATTATGTGAATTAAATGAATAAATTGATATATTGGTAAGATTTGACATTCTTAAGATAATATATTGAGTCAGAAATTCTAGATGACTTCATGTAAGGGAAAAGGGAAACTTGGAAGTTTTTAAGGAGAATAAAATGTCAATAAAAAGGTACCATTAATTTCCATGTGAACTGAAAATATAGTAAAATTTAATCCAAATATAAATATTATTATTATGAAAATTATATTATAAAATTTAATTTGAATATGAATTATTACACATTACCTTTTACTTCCTTTTAAATACTGAGAAAAATGATATAATAAAAGATGATGCCTATTAAGCACATAATTAACAGAAATATCACTTTTAATTAAAAATTTCTTAGTTTATCACAGAGAAGGTACATATTTTTAAAGCTGCGAAGAACAACAAATCAATTCTCTTCTGCTTTAAGTGATAAAGAAATTATAGCTAGCCCTTTATTTTTAGTTTTTGAACCGTCAATATCATTTAGAATCTGTATTTATTGCATGATTCTATAATAACTGAATAGTAACAGATATATGTAAATGTAAGTTTCAAAAAGATGAGAAGAATTAATTTATTTTTTTAAATAAAAATTTTATATCTTTAAGGTGTACAACATGATGTTTTGATGTACATAGACATAGTGAAATGATTACTACAGTCAATCTAATTAACATGTCCATCTTCTCACAGTTACCTTTTTTTTTTTTTTTTGTGGTGAGAGGACCTGAGATCTACTCTCTTAGCAAATTTCCAGTATAGGATACAGTGTTATTGACTGTAATCACCATGCTATACATTAGATCTCTAGAGTTTATTCATTCTACATAACTGAAAACTTATACCCTTTGACCAATATCTCCCCATTTCCCCCACCTCCCTACCCCTAGTAACCACCTAAAGAATTACTTTAGTATGTGGATTGTAACTTTAGTCTGTTACTTTTTGTTGTTATTATTATTGACTTGAATGTAAGATGGAAAACTATAAAACTCTTAGAAGATAACATAGGAGAAAAACTAGATGACACTGGATATGACAATGGCTTTTTAGATACAATGCCAAAGGCCAGGGAAAAAATGAAAAAAATATTTGATAAGCTGAGCTTCCTTAAAACAATGTCAAGAGAATGAGAAGATAAGTCACAGATCGGGAGAAAAACTTACAAAAGACATAACTGATAAAGGAGGGTTACCCGAAATATGATAAAAACTCTGAAAACTCAATAATAAGAAAATATACAACTCAATTAAAAAATGAGTAAAGTCTTGAACAGGCATCTGACCAAAGAAGATGTATGCATGTCAAGTAAGCATATAAAAAGATATTCAGCATTCTATGTTATTAGGGACTTGCAAATTAAATCAGCCATAAGATACCACTACGCAGTTATTAGAATGGCCCAAATCCAAAGCCCAGGCAATACCAAATGCTAGCAAGCATGTGGATCAACAGAAACTGTCATTCATTGCTAGTGGAATACAAAATGGTTCTGTCACTTTTTGTGTGTGTGTGAGGAAGATTAGCTCTGAGCTAACATCCATTGCCAATCCTCCTATTTTTGCTGAAGAAGCCTGGCCCTGGCTTAACATCCATGCCCATCTTCCTCCACTTTATATGGAACACTGCCACAGCATGGCTTGACAAGTCATATGTTGGTCTATGCCTGGGATCCAAACCTGCAAACCCCAGGCTGCCAAAGCAGAGCACACAAACTTAACCACTATGCCACCAGGCAAGTCCCAGTACTGCCACTTTTGAGGACAGTTTAGGAATTTCTTACAAGACTTAAGCATATTCTTACAATACAATCAGTAATGGTGCTCCTTGGCATTTACCCAAATGAATTGAAAAGTTATGCTAACATAAAAACCTGCACACAGATACTTATGGCAGCTTTATTCATAATTTCCAAAATTTGGAAGCAACCAAGCTGTCCTTCAGTAGGTAAATGGATAAATAAACCATCATACCTCCAGACAATGGAATATTATTCAGTTTTAAAAAGAAATCAGCTATCAAGCCATGAAAAGACATGGAGGAAACTTAAATGCTTATTACTAAGTGAAAAAAGCCAATCTGCAAAGACTATATACTATATGATTCCAACTGTATGATATTCTGAAAACGACAAAACTATGGAGACAGTAAAAAGATCAGTGGTTGCCAGGGGCTGCGAGGGGTAGGAGGTATGAATAGGAATAGCACAGAGGATTTTTAGGGCAGTGAAAGTATTCTGTATGATATTATAATGGTGGATATATGCCATTATACTTTTGTGAAAATCCATAGAAGGTACAACACGACGAGTAAGCCACAATATAAACTATAGACTTCAGGTGATAATGTGTCAATGTATGTTCACCAATTGTAACAAATGTACCACTGTGTGGTGTGGGATGTTGATAATGGGGGAAGTTTTGCATGTGTAGGGACAGGGGGCATACAAGAACTCTCTATACTTTCTATTCAACTTTGCTGTGAACCTAAAACTGTTCTAAAAAATATTGTTTGCTAGTTTAAAAAAATTCAGCTAAGAAACAAGATATGAAAGCAATATTTGAGATTTTTTTTCCTTGTGTAATCACAATGATTGAAATAAATTTGAAAAGGAAAAAAAAAAACCCAAAACTGAGTTTCTGTCTTAATATTATTGTGTCCAAATTATACTTTGGACATCTATACAACCATGAAATTGCTCAGTGTTCTTTCTTTGAACTCCATAATCATAGAGGGTTAATTAGTAGTTAACTCCATGTATTTACCCATAGTAGGCAATAAAACAATCATTTTTTATTTACTTAGATTTGAAAAACTATAAACATTCTTTCTTTCTTTGTAATCATGGACTAATAATTACACAAATTATTTTGTCTCTGATTCTAAATCTTAGCCTTATAATTAATAGAATCTTTTGGGTTCAGTCACCCTACTACTGATCACAACAACTAATGTCTGTTTCTCCAAAAGTTTATTGTTACAGTATAATATTTTTAAGGAGTGTTTTATTTAATACCTATAGTTTATTTGGTCTTTCCCGCTTACATAAGCCCAATTCAGTTAATAGTATTTTTTAAAAATACCTGTTGTCATCTCTTTCACATGTGTCTGGACCAAATTGGTTGTCTTACACTGAGCATTATATCAACTTTGTTTTTGTTATTTAATGTAAATTAAAATGATGATAAATTTTTTCTGTTAACTATGTATAGAATTAGAACAGAAGAACGCAAAAGAACTCAGTGAAAATAAAAAGTAAAAAAAAAAAAGTGTCGATTTCAAAAAAGTCTTAAAAACTATGACTTTCAAATGCCCAAAAAGGACGGTTGATTTTTGGGCTGTTGCTGTTTAAATTTCAAAGATATTACTTTAATCATCAATAGAGATCTTTGAAACTCAGAATGCAGAGGTTAACCAAAAATTATAGAGTGGAGAAGGAATGGGACACATAGGACTATTTTCTTAATATACAGAGAAGATATTTAAAAAACATAATTCTTCATTGACCGTGGAATGATAGGAAAGAAGGCTTATAGATTGGGGAGCTACATTATAGATTCCCTAGATAAGTTTAGGGAAGCCAAGGGCACAAAGGACCTGTGTCTGTTTTTCCATCTGAAATTCTGTGAAGAGTCAGCCTTAACAAACACACTACAACAACATGAGGTGGCCACATTAGAGTGGAAATGGTAGCAGAGAAGATGTTGACAGCAAGATCAAGAAAGTACCTCAGTTCTTCTTAGCTTAGGCAGATCACCAAGACATTTAGTTTGGTTCTCCATGCTCAAATGGAGAGTTGAGTGTTTCTGCCATATGTCCACTATGTAAGATGAAATGACTATACAGCAAAAGTTGATGGATTAACAAAATGGTAGGATGTAAGTGAGAATCTGAAGACAATCAGAGGGAGAGGGATCCAGTATGGGGAACTATTCAACAGAGGGAAATTACAGAATACTTGGAGCCATTCCTATTCATGGTCTCTGCACTGTGACAAGTGATTTAATATAGCAGATGCCTGCAGAAAAATGACCACACACAAGATGCTTATTATCTAATTCCAAGATCTTGTCAGTCAATAAATGTTAGATGATTGCAGGAGAGAGGCAAATATTCACCCATAACTTGGGCAGCCAGGTGTCCCTATTGAAGAGATTATAAATTAAAACTCTTATGCTTTTGAAAGGCGAATGAAATTCTTTGCCAAAAACATTCTCTTGAAGATTTCTTCTTCTTCCCTCACGTTGCTTTTCCTTTTGATGTGCTTAATAGACTTTCCTGCCAGTAGATATCACTTGGGTCATCTCCAACCTTCAGGAAATCAAAATCTAATAACATGAAACATCAAGGATGTCTTAATCTCTTTCCAACCAGGATACTCCTTGGCTCCTATGAAAATTTGCCTACTGCCTCTCCAAAAACCAGCTTTTTATAACAAAATATATAGAGGAAGGCAACATTTTTTTTCTTTTCTAATTTTTTTTGTGTGTGTGAGGAAGATTAGCCCTGAGCTAACATCTGATGCCACTCCTCCTCTTTATTGCTGAGGAAGATAGGCCCTGGGCTAATATCCATGCCCATCCTCTTCTACTTTATATGGGATGCCACCACAGCATGGCTTGACAAGCGGTGCGTCAGTGTGCACCCAGGATCCAAACCTGTGAACCCCGGGCCGCCAAAGCGGAGCACGCGCACTTAACTGCTGTGCCACCGGGCCGGCCCCGGAAGACAACTTTTAATGAGTTAAAAAAAATTTCTGCTCTCCCATTCACTCATTAACCAAGAGGACTCACTCAAGTGTCGTGAAATAGTGGGAGAAAATCTACCCCACACTGACTGTCTGTTCAACTGTGTTTCTATCCTCACTCAGAAGTAGTTGGAAGCCTCTAAAGATGGCATGTTTTGTCTTGTCAGGCAGCCTGCTTTCTGATCAGTGCTTTCTTATGAGTACTGCTTTCTTTTAAGTCTTCTTTCTTCTCTCTCTTCTCTTGCCATTTCTATGTCTCATTAAAAAAAGAAAGAAAAAAAATAAAACATGCATATAGTTAAAAAAAAATAAACACTAAAAGCAATAATAAAAAGCAGAAGTCTAGAGCCAGCCCTGATGGTCTAGTGGTTAAAGTTCAGTGTGTTCCACTTCGGCAGCCTGGGTTCAGTTCCAGGGCGTGGAACCACACCACTCATCTTTCAGTAGCCATGCTCTGGTAGTGGCTCACATAAAAGAATTAGAAGGACTTACAACTAGAACGTACAACTATGTACCAGTACTTTGGGGAGGGAGAAAAAAAAGACAAGAAGATTGGCAACAGATGTTAGCTCAGGGTGAAGCCTTCCCAGCCAAAAAAAAAAAAAAAAAGAAAACAACACAAGTCTATCGTCAAACCTCCCCTTAGTTGCAGCTCTATTTCCAGAAGTAAATAGATTTATTGTTTATTTTCTTCTCTTGTTTATCTCAATAATGGTAAATAGCGTAGTTATGTCACTATTTCTTATATTAATTCTAGACATTATCTGTGAACTCTTAGCTATGAGAGATGAAGCTGTAAACTCCTTACATTATTTCCAATATCCTTCTACCAATGTCCCCCTACGTCTATTGACTTTTTATTTCTCCACAATATCACTTGATTATTCTCTCTATAAATATAAATATATTAGCACCACCACTCTTGTCTCCATCTCTACTCCTCCATTTTATTTCCGAACTTTTGCAACTGTATTTTTACTTCTATATCAGCCAGGTTAAAAGCACTTATAATTTGATAATATTCTTGTCTTCTGTGTGTTATAGGTTAATTCTAAAATGTTAAAAACAAAAACAAGATTTACATAAATTTATTTATTTATTTATTTATTTATTTATTTATTTTACTGCAGAGCAAGTAGTGTGCTAGGATTTTATTTTTTTCTCTTTAGTGCCAATGTCCTTATCCCTATCCTTCTGTGTATAATGTTTATAGCTTTTCAGTCAAATGGCTTCTCTTTAAACTCCATCAATTATTATAATCATTTCATATTTTAGCTTGCTTCAGATATGTTTTGTATAACTTTTTTGTATGCTATCTCCACACACAATGTCTCCAAAATGCCTAATAGCTCTTCTTTTTTGTTTTTCTTTCATTGAAAAAAATATAGCCTGTTTTCAGGATATCATCATTTTCAGTGTATCCTCATACTGTTTGTTAAAAACAACTCTTCCCACACAATAATAAACATCTCTATTTTCACAAATAGCTGGAAATTGAAGCACTAGGTAGACAACTGCACAGAATGGTAGTGGAAGACGAAGGTAACATGTTGCCTCCTGGGAGATAAAGTAACGTCAAGTGGATTTCTATAGTTGGAGATTAGAGAAGAAGCTTGGTTTCAAGTCCCAGTAAGGATTATTATTCTTCATAGTTCACATGTTGAGATTGTTAAAGAACCCATCAATCAGAGTCAAAAATCCCATGCTTGCTCAATGGAGCGTCATTAGGTGAATGTATATGAAATGATAGAAATTAGATGAGGAGCTTCACACATCAATTTGCACTCCTATTGTAGACCTGATAACTATATTTGACCTTCAGGATCTCTGTACTTGACCTTATAATAATGAGGGTATTTACCATTAGCTGCTACAACGAACAGTTTTCAAATTTCAGTGGTTTAACCAAATGAAAGATTATTTCTTATTTATTTTTTCTTACTTAACTGTCTGATGCTGATGAGGGATCTCTCCTGGGAACCTTTCATCTACTGGTGATTCTGCACTTCAAGATCCTTCTACTGTGTGGCTTTGGCATCTCAAATCCTTCACTTATAATCATAAGGATGGAGGTTATGTCCCCAGCCAAGAATCTTGAAGGAAATTTTAGGGACCAGGACAAAGTAGAACAAGTTACTACCTTCCACATTCTATTGTCCAGAACTAGTCACAGAGTACCAATTTAATACATAGAACTGTGGAAAATGCAGTTTCTATGTGTGCACTGCAAGAAGAAATAAGATTGGTGAGAATCTATTCAGTCATGTTACCAAAACTCCACACATTCTAACTATTGCTAAATGTCGTGTCAGGAGAGATTGCTTTTCCTTGGAGGATCAGAAATGTTATTAACAAAATAGGTGTGTGAGAATTGGTTGAAAGATATTGATAAACAAGGGAAAATGAGCATTATTCTGAAGACTAGAAGTCTAACGATGCTTTATTATAGAAAACAAACAAAAATGTTAGAATACCATTTGTAAATCTCTATAGAATACCATATGATACAATTTTTATCAAACAAGAGCAGAAAGCCATAAAGAGCCTACTCTATGGCTTGCCAAAGGTAAAAATACTTTATTTACTTTTTTGTCTAAAAAATAAATACCTTAGCTTTTCCTTTTTCTTTCTCCTTTAATGCATTGGTGCAATTGACTACTTTCTTTTAGCTTGGGTTTCTCTGAATTTAGAGACATTCGCCTTGGAGCGTGTAGTTGCCAATCAAATAGCTATTCTTTGTATGCTACTTGCTAAAACTACAGTTAACTTAGGCAAGAAGTAGGTTAAATGACGTTTAGGTGAGTTTTTATTACTCCAGAGAGTCGCATAACTGGATAAAAATCAGCTCTCAAATGCAATAGAGTATTATTTATTCTGGTGTGTAAGCATGTAAACATGACAAAGTGAAGCTGTTAAAACAATGAAATATTATCCCTCTAAAGATTTAGAGAACAATTTAATATTTTACAGCATCAGGCTTACTCTTAAGAGTATCTGATTTTGTCATACATATATTTTAACGTTTCACTCTCTCTAGTGGTTCCTGGCTTTAGGGAATGTTTCTTTTATTTACTAATGCTGACACCTATGATTAATGAAGCTTTATCACCTGAGATAGTTTGGTCCCACTTGAATTCCCTGCAATATTATAGAGTCTATACATACTTTATGACATGTATTATTTTAACACAAGGATCCAACTAAGGTAATATTTATATGAATTATGGAGCAAGACATCTATTCTGTAACATGGAGTCTGCCAAAAAATGATACAACCAGAGAAGGAATTCAGGAAGATTCTGATGTCATATTTCTCCTGCAGGCCCTCTGCCAGAGACAATGTGGGAGCGTAAGAGATGAAAGAGCGAACAAGAGACCGAAAGACCGAGAGAGGGATTGAATTTAAAATAGAAAAACCTAAAAAAATGGAAGATAGATGATTTTGTATGGTATGAGGGGATTGAAACAAGTGTCTTGCTCTTAAATTTCAAAGTTTAACCTGTATTTAAATCTTATTATTCTGGACATGTTCACTCCCAGAATTCAGACATATTATTTCACTTCTTAGATTTCTTACTTGATAATATGATAGACTGCATAGAAAGAGAATTACTAAGTTTTTCTTTCAAAAGTGTATTGGGAAATTATATTTAGTATCCTTATAACTTTTCAAATAGTAATAAGTCATCCTGTGATATTAATTAATCTTAAAAAAAATTATTATAAAAAATAGGTACTAAATTTGACCATCATTCACAGATTTTGGTCAACAATAGAAGCACAATTTAGGTGCTCACAATTTGCGCTTTATTACATAAATTAATAAAATGAGAGAAATAAAAATAATCTATTTACAAGCAGAATGCTGTTCTGAACATAAAGTCCATACATAATCATGTGGTAGAGAATATCAGTGCCATTGCTATTCACAGTTCTTCAATCTTCAAAATACACTTTCAGTGCACTCTTCTTGTGAATTCTTAGAAATACCATGCAATTCAAAAAGATTTTTATCTTAGCCTGAATTCCCCAGAAAGCATAGTTTGAGTCAGAGTGCTTAATTGCTATTGCTTTATTAGGTAGTGCAATCCCAGGGAGCAGGAGTGGGGGACAGGAGAGTACAGTAGGTTAGGAAGGAGGCAATATTTTAGCAAGCTGACTGCTGCTAGCTGATTGTTTCATCACTTAGGGTGCCTCCCATAGAATTCAAGTATACTGCTTCTCAGTTCGTGTAGGGCAGACTATTATGGGGTGAGAAGGGTAGAAGAATTTATCCATGGTTTTCCATCTCTCATTGATCAAAGTATTGCTTTACTAGATGTTAACATCAGACTACTTCTAGGTTGTGCATGTCTAAGTACCAAGCAGAGTCCCATCGAGTGAAGTTTAGGGAATCCCCTGGGTGGGAGATGCAAGCATGAGGCAAGGAGTTCTGAAGTTGTCCTTGTATGGAGTATATGAGAGCCCACACAGACCAAATCACCACAGTGGCAGCTAAAAGAAAACACTGATAAGCCTTGAAGATCTGAAGTGGTGAATGTGGGAAGAATGATACATTCCAATCGTAGCACCACAGAGATACACTATTGCCCTGCATATCTAGCTTTCATATTATTATATGGGGCCTCCATAACTGTGAGAACAATATACCCTCATTTCTTTTCTGAGCAGAGCAGGGGAGATCAGAGGTAAAATTCTATCATTAATTGTCTCTCTCAAGGTGTCAGCTTGCCTCAATCTCTGAAAGATTTAAGTAACAAGGATCAGTGAAGCAAGCTACTGCCTCTGTTGCTTCATCTGGTCTGCCTGACACCATTCTCAATATTCATTGTCTCTCTTTTCTGCCACTCTTCTAGATTCCCCTCACCTTTGGCCAGTACTTTGGCTAGTCTATACACTTTACTAGTGGAGTGGCCCCAGACCTTTACTCTTGAGAGGTCTGAGACTTTAGTAGCCCTGCCTTTGGCAGGCAACGGTTGCTGCAATTCCATGTGCTGGTTAAGTGGACGAGGCAGAGCAGCACCAAGCATTGCCCTAATGAATCCCCCGGGTTCCAGACATTCTCTTTCCTATCCCTATTGTTCTGTCTCCAAAGCAGCAAACCTAACTCCTCATAGTAATGTGACCACTGGCTTACTATCACAAGGAACCCAAAGTCAATTGGTTATACTTGCAGCTTCATGTTCAGAGGAATCCTTATTATAACTCCCGGTGGAAGTCTTTCTCCTCTAGTAACCAGGCCTTTAATACAGCAAAGTCCAAGGTAGCCAGGATAGGGGGCACAAAAACTATGCAAGAAGGACACTGGAAGTTAAGGTAGAAAGAATCAATTCTACCTGTATCCCATGTTTCCAAGACCTAATATGTTATTCTAATCATATTAATCAATGATTAGTTGACAGCATTTCAATTGTGCTGAGAATTTGAGAATTCCCTCTGAGTTGGCAACTTATCTTAGACTTTTGTAGGCCAATTCATTATCTATGAGGCTGGCTGTCTTAATAAGGAACATAGTATTACCAGTGCATTTTGTGTTCATGTGCCCAAGATAATAGCTGCTTTCTTTGAAAATAAGCCCTTTGGACTAAGGCATTGTCATGTGGGATTAGATATCAATAGGTCAGGTATTCTGTCAACCCTTCGGTGATGGTACAGGCAGGGGCACCACAGGTAGGAAAGATAAATTCATATCCTGAATAAGTATTGAAGCTGCTAAAGATGAACACTTGCACCTTCTAGGTAGAAGAGGTCTTGTGCAACCAACTTGAGACTTTGTCTCTTCAAGGAACTGTATCATACTGAAGGCTCATTTATGGTCTCTGTTGTTGGCAAGTCTTACATTCAGCAGTGACGCTAGCTCCACCATCTTTGTTGAGTGGGTCCGTCATTCCTATCAGGCTCATGATATTCTTGCCAACATGGACACTCTGTTCTTGGGCCCATTGTGCAAACATGGAGTGGAGTTGGCTGAAGAAAAAAGCTAGCTGACATCTGTGGTACGGGTCACGCCCATTCATCGTTGAAAGTCTTATCTCTGAGTAATTCTTTCTGGTGAGCATTACCATAAAAAACAAAGATCCACATATTTTGTGATCATGCTCATAGGTATATCATTTACCTCCTCTGTACACCTCCTTCCCCCTAGTATCCCATTCATGTTCTTTTCAGACCTCTAAACTAGTAGAACATTCTTCATTGCTCAGGAATCCATGTTTATACCTACTTCAACTATTATTTATTTTTCTGGCTTCTTTTGATAATTAATATACCATATAAATATGATAGAATCTTTAGAAAAAATATGCCTCTAAGGAAGGTCATTAGTGCTATAGAAATATGATAGTCAGAGTCCAGTTTTTAAATTTTTTCCAGTTTGATTTTTCATTTATATTTGTAGTTACAAATGAGTTGATGATATATGAGTTGAATAAAGATTGTCTGAGATAGTTAGATTTGTTTTTTCCTTTAGGAAGACAAAATAGTTTAAAGAATATGATAGAATCAAAGTTAGTCTGAGTCACTGGTTCAAAAATAAAGTCAGAGCAATGATAATAACAATTAATCTTAGGAATCTCTAGAGTATTGTAGAGAATACTTTCATTTAGGTTCTTTTGATACATTCAACAAACAACCCTAGTAAATGACATTATCGGTATTTTCATTTTATAGATGTGGTTATTGAGTATCAATAATCTTTCACTTTTTGCCATTATGAACAGTAGCTCCAGCCAATGTTGTCTAAATCCAAATCCAGGGCTCTCGTATATATATTATCATGAGTTTATGCATTCAATTAACAAATAATAATCCACACTATATATTTTTTAACAAATAGGGAGATAAAAGATTCACTTTTCTTACACGTAATTTGTACCTCTCATCATTGTGATCATGGATTATAATATAATACTTATATTTCTATAAGATTTTAGTAAGATTTACTAAATATATTTAGTAAATCGATTTACTAAATATAATTTAATTTAAATAAATTTAATTTAAATAAATTAATATATTAATATAATTTAAATAAATTTCAAAAACAATGTATACAACCATATTAAATTTTATACTCATTCTAATATTGGTGGCTACAGATTTTTATAAATTTCCTGTCAGTTATTTATTATAAGAAAAAAAATATTGCAGGGTGTTTTTAAAATCTATCAATGTGCCTACACATTCATTTAATTTTGATGTAGCACCATTCTGAGACATTCAAGTCAGAGCTTTAGAATTCTCCCCTGGAACTGATGAGACTCACTCTATAGGATTCTATCAAATTTAGAAGTAATCAACTCCATGTGGCAAACCAAGGACTAAATGAAGTGCTTCTTAATCTGTAGAGCAATGTGTATGCTAAGTATGTAAAGTTTAACTCCAAAATAATGGACTTGCAGTAACCTTTCGCTGTCCTGCCAGGCTATATCACATTAGTAGAGGTTAAATACACTTAATCCTAAAATATATCCATTTGTCTAACATATTTAATGGCAATGCTAAATCCTTTGAACTGTATATCCTTTATCTTAATTGGAATAAATAATCGCTTCATGATACATTAACATTCTTTAGATCTTGAGTTTAAAATATGAAGAAAATCTTGTTACTTTCTGGTAATGGAGTCCCAAGAAGTTGATGTAACTTTAATAGCTTAAAGAAAAACACTTTGGGGATTCTGGAAAAAAGAAAAAAAAAAAGTTTACTGTGGAAAATAGAATTCTTACACAAATCTTTTCAGTCTTTTATTCTGAGATAGTCTGCCAGAATTAGGTTACCACAGATGACTATGGTGAATTCACATGCTACATATTATGGCTGAACTAATGCAGGCTAACAGAGTTGATGGGCCCGGTCACCAGGTAAAGGTGTTATTTAATTTTCCAGTACTTTATATTTATCTTTTCTTCCCGTGATATTCATGTCAACCTTAGGGAACTAGGGATTGTAAATAAAAGCCTGTTTTTAAAAGTGAAAGAACAAATACCTGATAATTTTTTTCACTCATTTAAAAAGATGTCAGGTGCTTGCTCATAGTTTGTTATAATTAATTTTAATTAATACAAAGATAAGCATTGCAATTTAAAATTTTTTAGATATAATAAAAATGTAAAATTATTGACCGATCCAGGGTTTTAGTATACTAAAATTATCATGTGTTATATGATATATATATATATATAAAATCTCTTTATTTAAATCATGCCTTCATATGTTTCATTTTTGCTATAAATAAGCCACTTGCTATGTACCTATCTCATTAGATAAGATGCTTTCTGGAATTAGCAAGTATTCTATATTCCCTATTCACCCAGCAATTCAGAGAGAGATAACAGCTAGAACACAAAGACCATGTTATATTATTCTATAAAGCTTGGATTTGGTCCTGAAGGCAATAAAGAATTCCTAGCAGTAGAGAGCTAGTCTATTAATCTTTTAGAAAGACCATTCTGATAGCAGGTTGGAGAATGAATTGACGAACAGGTAGTATTTCAATTCTGGGGAGAAGTTAAGAGGATAGTTTACAAATCTAGAAAAGAGTTAACAAAGGTTTGATCTATGGCAGTAAGAAGTGTGAAGGGAGGTTTGAGAGAGTAAGATGACCAAACTGTTAGGATTTGGTGACTGGACTGGGGAGATGAGAAATAAGAACAAGTTTGGTTTCACAGGCTTGAGTGACTTGATGGGCTAAAGCCCCATTTGCTGAGATGGTAAATGCATGAGAAGGAAGAACAATGTCAGAGAGGGTAAGAGTTCTCCTTTAGCCATGTTAGTTTGAAATGTTTGCAGTATATCTAAGTGTAAGTGTTTTGTGAAATATTTAAAATATTGGACCACAAATAGGCTGAGATAGAGATTTAGGAGTCAGCGATTACTTATATATACTTATTAAATCACAGTAGAAATGTCCATGCAGCTGTTTTTTGAGAGAGAGAAGAAAAGAGGACTGAGGTCAAACGCTGTGAGGGTTATCGTTTAAGGGATGTGTAGTAGACTAGGAACCCATGAAAATGATTTTTAAGAAGTAGTCAGAAAGGTGAGATGAAAGGTGGGATTTGACCTCTGATAAATCAAAGGAGAATGTTTCTTTTCATCTTCTCATTCCTAACAGTATAGTGCTTTAGTCTAGTGCTTGATACATCGAAAAGTTTTCCATATGTCTTGAAAGAAGAAATCCAGCTTCAATAGTCAGGTCTTACCCAATGGAGGTTTCCTAAACGTATATGGGAACAGGAAATAAATTAACATTTGTAAAGGCAGAGAGATAATTCTACAGATCAGACCAATGATGACTTAGCAAGATACTGAGGAAGTGAAATGCAAGCATTAAATTAATTCTACCTCTCTCTATACAATCGTATAGAATACTCCAGATGAGATATTTGAATGATGAATGTGCAACAATCTCTGTGCAGTTCGGAAAATGTCTTAAGTAACTGAGACTAGATGCAGTGAAAACAATCCTTGTTCATAAATAACTGTGGATTTTGATATATTTTCATCCTGTCTCAATTAAAAGCATGAACCCTAAATGTACACCCTGCTAATCATGATTAAAAGAAGAAAACAGAGAAGAAGCAAAATATAGTGATTAAATATATCACATTTGTAGTCTGATAAGCCAAAATTCAAGTATAGACTTCAACACTTCCTAATTGTTTAATTTTGGATAGTTTACCCTCATGGAGTTCAGTTGACTCATCTGCAAAATGTGAATGTTAGTGCTATCTACATCACACAGTTGAAAAGTGAATGAGAGGATATTTGTACAATGCCTTACACAGAGCATGGCATATGTAAGCACTCCAAAACAGTAAGCTATACCAATAATTAGAGATTCACTAGAGAAGAGTATAACAATTAAAGATAAGAAGATAGTAACTTAATATTGGTCAATGAATTTTTATAGAAACAGGTTGTCTTTTAGTAAACCTGTATATTTTCTAAAAATAGAATAGAGAAAACTAGGGAGAAATTTAAATGTTTCGATAAAAGTGGAGTTAGAAAAGCTGAGTTAGATATGCAGGAAAGATTGGTCAGGAGCCATTTGTGAAAAGATACAAGGGAACACTGCCTTTGATGGATGTTCTGGCTGTTAAGAGGAAAAATGATCACAGTTGAAGCCAAGGAAAAAGCTAGTGAAAACAGATAGATAGGAAAATACCTTTTTTCTCTATGGCTCAGTAGTAGAAAAATCTAGAAAGAGCTTAATCCTAGCTCTCCAAGAAAATGTAGTAATGACATGAACCAAGGTGAGAAAACTAAACTAGCTAATGAACAGGGAGGGAACACACAAACAAAGAAAAACCTGGAATATCCTAGAAGAGTTGGAATGGCATACAAGTAGCCCAACCCAATGTATAATCATAAGATTATGAGCTTGCAAATAAACTCGATTAAATATTCAGTGTTTGAAATTGCAGATTTCTTCATACAGCTGTAAAAAGTGCGATGCATCTGACAGGTTATAGCTATAGTGAAAATGTGAGCAAAGTATATTACTGAGTAAGTGAAAATGGGGACATATTAGGAATATACAAGCTGTGCAGCAAACAAAAAAATGAACAAAACAAGCAAAAAACTCCTTTTTTAATTCTCTGGTAATAACTTCAGAAATTTACCTAGGAAAATTGGCCAAAAAAAGTCCCCTAGTGAGACTTCTGTTGGAGTATATTCCAAATGATCCCAAAGGCAATCAAACTCTATTCATCTGACAAATTTTCCTAGAGTTGATTTTGCCCAGAGATTTCATTTTCTACATTGCTAGTGACTGTGCATTCAAGTTCATGGTCTTGGTCATTTTATACTTGCTGCTCTTATCATGCCTTTATAATGGATCCCTATACAGCCATAGTGGGTTTAGAGTTGAGACAATAGTTTTCGTTTTCCATGTCTTTTTGCCATTTTTGTTCCTTTTCTCTAGTTCCTCTTAAAAGTATGCTCTTTAAGCAGGATTAGTTTTTATAATAAAGCATAATGTATACTGCATTTTCTTTTTACAGCTCTTAATAGCTTTATTGCAGTTCAGGGTAGAGTCAGTGTGCCATTTGTTGTTGTTATAGTTTTAGACCTCCTGTATCTGTTTATCTCATTACCACAGTTAACTTCTTGGTCAAAGCTTTTATTACTTTCAGTCTTAGTTATTGCAATTGTTTCTTACCTATATTTCCTCATTCTAATTCATCCTACTCACAGATGAGTAAATCTCATTATGTTAACTTTCTCTACTACCCTTCTCTTAGCTAGCACCACTCTCCCCTTTTTACAGATTTTCCTTTGGAAAACTTCCCTTCCACAGTATTCAGACATGGGATCTGAACAAGCTTGACTTCCTGCCAAAGATATAAAAGTTGGCTCTGATTTTCTGAAGCCACCCATTGTACTTCATAGCTCTGTCTCCAGTGATGGGTTTAAGAATGAATACATAACACAGTAGGAAACAATGAAGTGTCTGGAGTTTTATGGGTTCTGGGAAAAAATGTTTCTTTTCACCTTGGAGGGAAGTAAAAGAAAAATAATTTTCCTTGCGGTGGATGTTACAGGGAGAGTGTGTGAGGTCTGAAACCGCTGCAGCCATTTTTGTTATCAGGTGAACTAATTTTAGGATGAAACTGACATGTTAGAGTGAATAGAGCTAAGAGATGGAGCTTTCCTTGATATAGCACACTCCCAATGATGCCATGATTAGAGCTAGTCCTACCTCTATTCTTTGCAATCACACAAGCCAATAAATTCCCTTGTTGTCTTAAACCGGTATGGACTTCATGCCTTTCTTCCCTATCAATATCATTTTGTCAGGCAAAAGATATTTTTGGTCTATAATATCACATCTAAAAATTTTCAATACTGGTTTGAATTCTATTTTTACTAAGATGGTTAACACCCAATATTCCAAAATTTTAACTTGGACTACTACCTGGTAATTTGTATTTGTCTTGAGTTTTTAACAAAAGTCTTAAACCTAGTATCAATGTTGTCATATCAAATCCTTTCATAAGTCATTGATAAGAGTTTTTTAGTCTAACAGCTAATTAATCTCTGTTGAAAAAGTTGAGTCAACTCAATCCTGATATTTATTTGACACATTTGTCATATTTCCTCTTGTTGACAAAGAAATTTTTTCAGTTTTATTGAGAGATAATTGACATATAACAGTGTATAAGTGTAGGGTGTACAACATGATGATTTGATATATATATACATTGTGAAATGGTTACCACAATAAGTTTAGTTCAACTCCTTCACCTCTCATGTGATGAGAACTTTTAAGATTTACTATCTTAAAACCTTTCAAATTTATAATACAAGTATCATTAACTATAGGCACTATGTTGTACATTACATCCCCAGAACTTATTTATCTTATAACTAGAAGTTTGTACATTTGACCACATTCACCCATCCTCTCCTCCACTCACCACCTCTAGCAACCACCAATCTGTTCTGTTTCTATGACTTACGTATTTTTTAGATTTCATATAAAAATGAGGTCATACAGTATTTATCTTTCTCTTTCTGATTTATTTCACTTAGCATAATGTGCTCAGCCACGTTGTCACAAATGGCAGGATTTCTTTCTTTTTATGGCTGAATAATATTCCATTGTGTGTGTGTATATATATATATATATACACCACACTTTCTTATTCCATTTATTTGTCAATGGACACTCAGGTTGTTTCCATGCCTTGGCTATTGTAAATAATGCTGCAATGAACAATAGGGTGCAGATATCTCTTCAAAATAGTGATTTCATTTTATTCAGATATATACCCAGAAGTGGAATTGCTGGATCGTGTGGTAGTTCTATTTTTAATTTTTTGAGGAACCTCCATAATGTTTTCTATAATGGCTGTTCCAATTTACATTCCCACCAACAATGTACAAGGTTTCCATTTTCTCCACATCCTCATCAGCATTAGTTGTCTCTTGTCTTTTTGATAGCTGCCATTCTAACTGGTGTGAGGTGATATTTCATTGTGGTTTTAGTTTGCATTTCCCTGAAGATTAGTGATGTTGAGCATCTTTTCATTTACCTGTTGGCCATCTGTATGTCTTCTTTTGAAAAATGTTTATTCAGCTCTTTTGCCCATTTTTTACTTGAATTATTTGGTTGTTTTGCTCTTGAGTTGTATGAGTTTCTTGTATATTTTGGATATTAACCTTTTATCAGATATGGGGTTTGCAAATATTTTCTCTATTTCCATAGGTTGTCTTTTTATTTTGTTGATTGATTCTTTTGCTGTGCAGAAGCTTTTTAGTTTGTTGTGATGTCACTTGTTTATATTTGCTTTTGTTGCTTGTGCTTTAGGTGTCATATCCAAAAAATCATTACCAAGATGAATGTCAAAGAGCTTTTTCGCTGTTTTCTTCTAAAAATCAGTAGCATTTCTATACACTAATAATAAGTTATCTGAAAAAGAAATAAAGAAAGCAATATAATTTATAATAGCATCAAAATGATAAAATACTTAAGAATAAACTTAACCAAAAAGGTAAAAGATCTATACACTGAAAACTATAAGACGTTGATGAAAGAAACTGAAGAAAACGCATATAAATAGAAAATTATCCCATGATCATTGATTGGAAGAATTAATATTGTTAAAATACCCATACTACCTAAAGCCATCTATAGATTCAATGCAATTCCTATCAAGATTCCAATGTCATTTTTTACAGAAATAGAAAAAAAGTCCTAAAATCTTTTGTGGTTTGAAACCGCAAAAGATCCTGAATAGCCAAAGCAATTCTGAGAAAGATACCTGGAGGCATCACTTTCTCATTTCAAACTTTATTACAAAGCTGTAGTGATCAAAACATATGGTACTGGCATAAAACCAGACATATAGACAAATGAAACAGAGTCAAGAGCCCAGAAATAAACCCATGCCTATATGGTTGTAGGGGAGGAAGAACTATTCCTCTACCCTCTAGGTTCTTCTGCCCGGTCTAAGAATTAAATTGACATAAGACAGAATAATAGGAGAAAAACAAACAAAGTTTAATAATATGTATACATGGGAGAAACCCAGGAAGACTGAGTGACTCGCCAAAATGATTGAAGCCACCATTTTAAGTACCATCTTCAGCTAAAGACAAAGGAGGATGTTGGGGGTAGTGGTTTGGGTCTTCAAAGGGGAGGAAGGCAATTTGCATGGAGATGGAAAAGCAAATGTTTGGTAAACAAATGTTTGTTGGGCCATCTATATAGACAATGTGACCTGAGAGAGAACGTTGACAAAAATGGGCCTAGCAAGGTTCCTCTCAGTCTACTATACCCAGAGTTGTCTATGGTAATAGCTCCTTTCTGGGACAGGCCTTCAATTTTTAATTCTTTTAGGCAGTTAGGGGGAAAGTGAAAGCTTTTTTCTGAGTCTTTTGTTCTTAAAAATAATCATTCTGAGGCTGGCCCGGTGGTATAGTGGTGAAGCTGGCATGTTCCTCTTTGGCAGCCCGGGGTTCGCAGGTTCAGATCCAGGGCGCTGACCTGTGCACTGCTCATCAAGCCATGCTGTCGCAGGCATCCCACATATAAAGTAGAGGAAGAAGGGCATGGATGTCAGCTCAGAGCCAATCTTCCTTAGCAAAAAAAAGAGGAGGATTGGCCACAGATGTTAGCTCAGGGCTAATCTTCACCAAAAAAATAATAACAATAATAATCACGCCAGAGAGACATATTTTGGGTGGCAAATTCTGATCCCCCACATTCTGATCCCAAGAATACTCAATGGAGAGAAGATAATCTCTTCAATAAATAGTGCTGGAAAAATTGGATATTCACATGCAAATAAGTGAAACTAGACCCCTATGTTAACCATTTGCAAAAATTAACAAATAGATTAAAGACTTAAACGTAAGACCTGAAACCGTAAAACTCCTAGAATACAATGAAATTTTTATAATCTTTTGTATTAATCTATTAATCAGACAGTTATATTTTTCAGATCACATTCTTTCTGTTTTTATTTTTTTCCTATGAAATTCATATTACAACATAATCAAAATCCTACTTTCTTCTTTATGGTTTAGCTGTGATAGAAAAAGTTAGACATCTAATAAAGTTGGCTAAGCCAAGAGTATGTGTGACTACTATTCTCTTTAATGTGCTTATTTTTGACTTTGAATAAGAATGGCAAAACGGGCTGATGCCAGATATTTCACCATGTCAAGTTCTGGATTTCAGCTTCCAGTGAAGTGGGGATCTGGGAGTTGGAGAAAAGTGAAAATAGGGCAATGAATATAGAAATGGATTTTTTTGATAACAAAAGAAACAGAGGCAAAATACATTCAAATGTTATCAATTATTCATACATTCATTTGGAATATTACCAATATACCCTTAAGAATAGGGTTTCAGATTTAGCAAACAAAAATACAGGACTCCTAGTTAAATTTGAATTTCAAATAAACAACAGATAATGTTTTAGTTTAGTGTGTACCTTACAATACACAGTGTATTGGATTTTATCTTGTAACTGTGATTGAGCACTGATATTCTACTAAGCATCCTCATAATTCTTTTATTTTACTGGATATTTAAAAAAATTATTAATTAATATTTCTTTTTTATAACCAGAGGAACATAGGAAATAAAATTATTAATGAAAATAAAAACTCTGGAAATAAAATTATTATTAAAATGAAAACTCTAGAATATTTTACAAAAAAATATTCTAGCATGTTGAGCTTTCATCATCCTAGCATGATGAAAGAATGAGTAGAATAGAACATATAAAAACATTCACTCAAATAATGAACCTCTTATAAAAGAAGCCTCTTTCGTTTATTCAAATACCATTATAAGAGAACATATACTCTGTGGCACAGATGACTAGCTGAACACCAAAATCTGTTCTCATCTTCAATGGTATTAAGTTTCACCTATGAGATGGTAGTTGAACCAGGGACTGTATGTCCTATTCCTCTCACAGGTGTGATGATTTTATTAGTTTCACCAGTGGAAGGAATGAATGGAGGGGTGTGTGCCACCTCTTGGCCAAGGTTCATAAAACGCAAAGAGGCCTCCACCATTCTCTCTTTCCTCCTCTCCTCAAAGGATACAGAATATAACAAGGCCTTAAGAGGCTGAATATGCATCTTGACCCCAGGGAAATGGTGCCTTTTACGCAGAAGTACTGACCACTATCAATTGCCCACATTTAAGTATTTATATGTGATTATAGGAACTCTATTCAAAGCCAATTAGAACACAAATTTCTGAAGAATTTGTGAGTGTATTAATAAGCAAAAAAGTTTTGTGGCAATACTAGTGTACTTAAATTGTAATAATTGAAAAAAGTTTTGTAAAAATTGTCTGCAATTTGGGACGTATCAACTGCATTGCAAATTGTGTTTTATCTAAAGGGTATGAAAGATCTCTCAGCTTTAGAAACACTGTGCCCTCTTCATATGGAAGCATTGATTTTCTTAGAGGGTAGCACAGTAATAGTGGGGGGAAATCAAAGGCTTAATTTGTCAAAGTTATCGGTTTAATTCAAGAGACCCAAACTAGATAGATTGCTATGGCTCCTAAAGATCTTCCAGGAGGCACAGGAATTGGTGAAGGAAAGAGTAGAGATATCCAAAACTATGTCTTATGGGTATTTGTTTTTATCCAGCTGCAAAAGAGCTACTGGATTAAGCCATGGGTTTTGTTTGTTTTAATCAGAAGGCCACTAAAACCAAAACTTCTAGTGATCATAAAAAAAAAAAAATTTGTGACCTAATGTCCTCGGTGAGTTGAAGAACGCTATTTTTTGGGTGTGTTCCTTTATGGCAAATTCCAAGAGGCGAATAGCATTACTGGTTAAATTTATTAATATTTCTGCAGATCAAACTGTCACAAAAAATCAAGGATTTTTTTTGTTTGATTTTATGTGAAAAGCCTGAGTTAGTTCATCTGCAGTGATAGTAACTTGAAGCATATACACATATACACTAACTTCCCTTTTAAGTCACTTGATTAATATTGATGGTAACTTTTAAAAAATATTATAAAACTAATACACATTCATTGTAATTAAAGATAAACAAATGAAGAAACCTTAAGAGTTTAAAATGGGAAAAGAAAATGCCCTTTTCACAACTCTTATGTTTACTTTCAAAGTTCTTTGAATTTTTTCTGGAAAATGTTTATACATACACAAAAAGTGCATATATAAATTTTTTCTCTTTCTTTCATTCAATCTTTCGTTCATTCAATCTTTCTTTCTTTGTTTTATTCATTCATTCATTCCTTTTTTCATATATATTCTGGTAAACTTGCTTTCTATTTCATCTAAGAATATATCTGGGATATTATGCTGTACCAGTGCCTATCATTATTTTTAATGGTAACATAGTATTCTATGGTATGTAAGTACCACAATTTATTATTTAATTAAGCATATTTTTGTTATTTACAAAATTGTGTTCATACAAACAACGTTAATGAATTTATTCTCAGTTGCGTATGTTTGTTACAGTTATGCTACTCTATTTTTGTGTAGATTACTGAACTGAACTTGATCATCCAAAGTATGTTCATTTACGTGTTTTAGATATTAACAAATTTCCACCAAAATGTTGCATAAATTTATAATTATAGCAAAGCCAAATTATAGTGCCTTTTCTCTGCATGCTAATCTGTGTGGCTTTTGGAAGAAAATGACTTTAGAGATTTTTGTGCACTATTAAAATGCTTTATATATATGTGTTATACATGCATATATATTATACATATAATATACATATTCTCCCGTTTGTGTGTGCATGTGTATGTTCATGTGTTTGTGTTTGTGTGTGTATATATATTCAGTTTTCCTATGGTGTTCATAGAAGTGAAAGTAGAAATACTCTCTTGAATCTGTTTTTCAGTTGGATTGTAATTGGAGCACTCAGTGACAAGCTTCTCCTCGGCAATTTGCTTTTCAAGTAATGATTGTTCTCTTACTTCATGAAATGAATGAGGTCCGGGTCAAGTCAATTATGAAGGGAGAAAACATTGAAATTAATGCAAATCACTCAGAATAGGTTTAAATAACCCTAGATTTGTTGAACTAACATTTAACGTAAAAAATACTTGAAATCTTACTTCCTCAATGAGTCAGTTCCCAGCTAAGTAAATCTGAAATGTAGATGCAGCCTTTGAGAAATAATTGACTCTCTCCTGACATCCAGCAAAAGGCTGCAGTTGCAAAATAAATGATTTGCATCTTCAACAGCAATGGGGCCCATTCCTAGATCAACAAAAAATTCTGGATTATAGGCAGGTAAAAGATATTCTGATTACCAAGGGAATCAATGATTCAGTCATTCATTCAATCACCCACTCAGCAAACATGTTTAGTGTGTTATTTCTAAGAGAATGCTATCATTCTGCATTAGAAATAAGACACATCTGGTTATCTCTAGCTCTTTGACTTTGGGTATGCCATTCAAGTTCTCAGAGATAATACCCTCATCTATAAAATGGAGACAAATAACGCTTCCCTTGAAGTACTTTCAGTATTTAACAAGAAAACAGGTATAAGGCCTGATGAATAGGCACTTAATGTAATTATTTTGTTCTCTTCCTTCCCATCATTCATCAGTGTAAATGATTGTACTAATAATGTGGTCATCAGCCAGGAATTCCTGGTTTGGAAGTATCTGTGAGTACAACACTGATGGCTATTCTGAAATTGCCCATGCATAGTTCAATTCACAAACTGCACATGTATCTACTCCTCCCATCTTGTAACACCATGCTCTCTCATAACTTTAATTAATCTTGCCTCTGTGTTTTCTATCTATGCAACAGGCAATTCAATTATATTTTGCCGTCCATTGCTAACAACCAAGTTTGATGGTTTTCATAAGCAGTCTATGTTGCAAAGAGTCTAAAATAGTATACACTCTAGTGTTCTCAGTTTTACCTCATTTTTATTTCTTTTGAGCCTTGGTTTTTCAAATATAGCCATTCTTTCTTGTATCTTTAACGTCGTACCAATTATTTCTCTTAAACAAAAGCACAGTTCTGCTCTAAGCCCCTGACCTCCTTAATCCATCCACCCTCCTGGAGGCGAAAAAAAGACATGTATATGTTCTACTTTGCATCTCCACCTATATTTGCCAAAGGCACTTCAAACTCCTCTGCCCTTTATTTAATGCATCATTTCCTTCCCAAAATTGTTTCCTCAACCTTCAGTCCACATTTCAGTGAATGACATCAGGGTGTACTGTGATGGCAAGCATGGGAAATTGGGAGTCACTTTGGGCTCCCTTTTCCTGACCTTTTGTATTGAAAAGTTACTTAACACGGTCGGTTTCACATTCCAGATGTCTGTTATCTAGCCTATCTTCTTTACTTTTAATACTTTTATTCAAGTCTTCTTTAATTTTCACCTGGAATTTACAAATATGGTTCTTGCCAGGATTATGATGTACATATTCCTTCATAACCTTTCCCCTGTGTAACTCTCCATCCTTCTTCCCTCTTACCCTTCACTTCCTCGGGGTATTTTGTCATCCATGCCTACAGTGTTTGCAGACACTAAGTACTGGAATGTGAGCACAACCTGAATCCTGTCACTCCTTCTGTTTGCCAAAATTCAGTGATTCATTTTTATTCATTGCTACACAAGCATGAATAAGTTTGTTCCCAGAAAAGACAACAATTTACCCAGGTAAAAGAGGATCATTTTTCTGTAAAGTTATGGTAGGATCCTCAGCCTCCAATGCTCATCCCTTTGTTAGCCACCCAATAGCTATTCATCCTAAAAAGCTCAGTTCAAACATAATCTAATCACCTCCAGGAAGCCTTCCAGGATTCTGGGAGTTTGAAATCCAAGAGCTTCCCTTGATGTGGCTTAGGGCAACATCAGTTACAGCACATGATTATTGATTTGTCTTTCACCTTTGCTAAACTGTAAACTACTGAAGAACAGAAACTGGATATTTTATTTTGTTTTTTCCAACCGTTAATAATACTGTGCCTCGCATATAATAGATAATTGATAAATAGATAAATAGATCCAGATATATCCATCACCATATATACATATATTTTCATAATATATTACATATGATATACATATATCTTATATGTAATATGCATCCTTTATCTTATGTATACTCCTCTGTGATGGCAAGAAATTGTGCTTCATTCATCCTTCTAAAAAAACTTCTACTTTACTTGGCATGATCCATTTTAGTTAATCAGTGTTCAATAAATATGAACTGAATTGATTTAAATTAACTAATAAATATGGTTTGAATTACAATGTATTTTGTAACAAAATCTTTAGTTTAATAGGGTGATTTATATGTTCCTTTTCTGCATTCATTCTTTGCTTTATATTTATGTGTTAATTGCACTATTGGCTGTGTTTGGCTTACAAGTTTTTCTTCACCCACATTCAGGCTAATGGGTTTCAATGATAAATCTATAGTGAAGAGGGGCTGAACAGTAATTTTAAAATGACCAACAAATATTTTTTTTGGAAAGAAGAGTTTTGCCAAAACCCAATATTTTGATGATAATCCTAGCACTCATGGGTTTAGACAAGTATTTTTTCTCTCATATGGTCTAAAAGAAACTAAAAGATGGTTATGCAATTTGGGACCCATTAACGATTCGGTAGCCTGATTCAATACTTCTACTCTTTTTGTTTTGTATGGTAGTCTATATTTTGAACAGAACTTTGTATTTTAAGCAGGCAGTTACTGTGAGATCAAATAAATTGTTAGGAAGGCATTCTTCAACCTCCGTATGAAAGATTCTCTGCTTTGTGATACCTTTCGTTGCTGACTCTGCAAAATTAACCACTTGTTGTTAAGGGTTCCCTTGACATTGACATTGGATTATAGTTAGTTGCCTTTGATGCTGCTTTCCTTAATCAGCCATGAACTCCTTGAGTGCAGAGAGTATAGTCTATTGCTCTCAAAATTCTAAGAAAAAAGGAAAGAAGGAGAGAATGTAGGAAAAAGGGAAGGAGGCAAGAATGAATAAAATAGTCTGAATATTTTGCAGCCACTTAATAAATTCTTATCTCAGATCCTAGTTCTCCCTTTACTGACTTCTGATTGGCTGTGAGTCTACAAGGATGGCATCCTATCCAGACTCATTTGTGCTCCAATATTTTTTCTTTCTTTTCTCCCATTGTATCTCCCATTTTCCTCAATAGTTCTGGAACTAGCTGTTTGTAAGGAAGCCTTTGATTTAATTAATTCACATTACAGACTGGATAGCTACTAGCTGTTTTTATATGGTATCCTATTAAGGTTTTAACATTTAAAAGAAATACATGCCAACACAAAGCAATCCATCTGTCTTAGTCCATTCAGGCTGCTATAACAAAACAGACTGGGTGGCTTATAAGCAGAAATTTATTTCTCACAGTTCTGGAGGCTGGAAGTCCAAGATCATGGTGCCAGCATGGTCCGGTTCTGGTGAGAACCCTCTTCTGGGTTACAGATCGCCAAATTCTCGTCCTATCCTTGCATGGTATGAAAGGGGCTAGGGAGCTCTGCAAGATCTCTTTTATAAGGACATTAGTCTCAATCATGAAGGCTCAGCCCTTATGACCTAATCACTTCCCTGAGGCCCCATCTCTTGATACTATCACATTGGGGGTTAGGATTTCAACATGAATTTTGGGAGAACACAAACATTGAGAGCATATTAATCTCTAATTGTAGAAATTAGCTGTGCAATTTGAGGATATAAGGGCATTGATTATCAGTACCTCTCACTGTCCTGCTCTGATTAGTCTTTTCAGAAGGGAGAAAGAGTATGCTAAGTTTAGAAGCTAGTATGATATGGAGAAAAAAGAATTTTTGAGAGCTAGAGGGATTTTTTTCAACCTAACTTTTGAATAATTCACTCTGGGCAGTTAGGCAGTAGACTCAAACAGTGATGTTAGAAAGCTGCAGAGGGTTTGCTACACAAGACAAATCCAGGCTTTGTGACATTTTGTGGTCTTCCTAGCTGCCTATTTATTTCTTTACATATGCAAGGCTTAGAGGCTGGAAGATAGATCAATTGCATGCTCCCCTCCTCCCTAAATAATATGGACTTCTCCATTTGGGTTTTTTAAAAAAACTATATAAAACCTTTGCATTGCTCCAAGTCAGTGAGAGTACAGGCCTCATTGCACTGCTGAAGGATCTGCCTCTCCTCCACACTTAGGATTTCCTGAGCCTGATCGGCTAGGAGTCTTTTACCAGGCTCATGGCCATTGGGCCATAAATGAGTGACACTCTCCAGGCCAAGGGCTAGCTCATCACCAAGTCCAAATACTGTGTGTGTTTACTAGTGTGTGTGTGTTTTTTTTACTTTTTAAAGTCATAAAGGATCAGGTACAGTGGCTTCTGCTTCTGTGTTTGAGCTGCTTGACTAAACAGGAGGTAATCTCTCACCTTAGGCTGCGCATAATACATTCCGGCTTGTTGCTCTGAGTAGTTTTGACAGCTTTAACATTTGCTACTGGTGGCTGATCTTGGACTTTTTGATCCATGAATCTGAGTGGCATGGGCTGTCCTTATGCTCATCATTCCTTGGTCAGCAAAGCAGTCAAGAGCATTGTTCAGGATCTGGGTGAAAAATGAAAGTTTCCTGAAAATAAGTATTGCAATGTGTCTGAATATATTTTAAAAAGGAAAAATGCTTCTCTGGAAATAGTGGCACGAGGCAGTTATTCTTCAATCTAGTGATCATATTGTCTCCCTTTAAAATGTGTATGTTATGCAGATTTTTATACATAAAACCTTCATCTTTTTGAAATGAAGGCTGGTTCATGCCCCTCTCTTGTGTCCACATTTCCACGTACCCCACTGCCTCCAGTTTATTCTTACCATTACATGTTGCTATTTGTTTTAGACAGATAATTTGTTTTAAATAATGGTCATTGAAAATGTAATTAAATCCATCAGAAAAAAAACTAGTAATAGTGTTTATGCAGGAAGATTAAAATGTTGTTTTCTCTTCCAAATTATCTGTAATATATTTTATTTGTAAAAATATAAATTTTAATGTAGAGAATAAATAAATATAATTAAATAAACAGTAGTTATAAACCCACTTTAAAGTTACAATCTCTTCACTTCATAATAGTGATTCTAGGAAATTATTTGAAGAAAACAAATGGAAAATCTAGAAAAATCACTGGATTATTCATTGTAGCGAAAATGACAACAACCAAAATGCCCAAGAATGGAGTAATTGATAACACCACAGTAGAGCAACCTGAGGAAATATTCCATGGCCATAGAATATTGTTTTATTAAAAATATTTAAGGAGATTTAAAATGTTATTTATGTGGAAAAGCAGAATATAACATCCAACACCTGAAGCGATTTAAATCAATGTTGTTCAAATGTTTTGATTCTCACCTCCAGTAAGAAATATATTGTACATATGACTCTCATATGGTTTTCAAAGCAATAGTCATCCTGCTACATATAATGCATATGGATATTTTCTTTTTTTCTTCTGTGTTAAATTAATTTTTTAAAGAATTTAAGTTGTGATTCATTAAAGTGATTTCTTGACCAACAAATAAGTTATGATATGTAGTTAACCAAACACTGATCTAAACTATGTAAATAATATATTTTGAGACTATTCTAGAAGGAAGTGCAGCACAATATTAATATTTTTATATCTGAGCACTTGGATATGGGATGTTTTAATTTTTCACTTATTCTGTTCTGTATTTTTTTAAATGTTGACAATGAAAATATAATATTACAATCATGACTCATTTTTCACTTGCCATATTTTTTCATCAAGTGTAAATACGTTTTACATTTCAAAGTGTTTCCTTTCAACATCCTTCCAGTTTTCAGTGGGATAGGGGCTACGTCTTAAATCCCGTAGTATTTTCTTGGACATAGTAAATTCAAAGTAAATAACTATTACATAAATGAATGAGTGGAGAAGTGTATGAATGGCTTATAAAGTAGCCCGAAGGTACTTTGATAAAGTAAATCTTTGTTTTTGCTTTTCTTTTATTCACTTTATTATAGAGCAACATAAATTCTACTAAAATGCGAGTTAATGTAGTCTAATAAAGTGATATTTTCATATTCAACACAAACTCTTGTCCAAAATATGTGTTCAGTGTTTAGACAGAGTTATGTTTTAGAGCTAGTGTAGAAAATGCTATGCTGTTGCCGAGAAAACATGAGCACTGAAGCCAAAGCAGACCATAGTGTGAATCCTGGCTGTCTGGCTGCCTAAGTACGTCCCTGGAGAGTTTATTGATCTCATTGAGCTTTTGCTTCCTCTGTTGTAAAATGAGAATAATATTTGCTTCACAACCTTTTTGAATAATTAATGGAATCACAACACACACAATACCTAGGTTCATGTCTACTATATATGTTAAGTGCCTTCTTTTCTTCTTCCCCAGTTACCTGCAAAATATTTTAAAATATTTTCTAATTTTAAATAAAATAGCTGACATTCAATTTAAAAATACCTAAAACTATAAATTTTAAAACAAGTAGGCTTTTATGTCAACCCATGACTTAAGTTCAAATATACACAAGGTAAAATTTTAAATATAAATACATAAGTATAAAAATGAAGTGGCAAAAAAACAGAGCCTACTAGAAAAATATGGAAATATGTGGAAAATGTTTACAGTTATATGATGTGAGGTATAATTACTTAGAACCAAATGCAATAATTGAATGTAAATCATTAGACAGTATTACACTTAGAAAAATGAACGCTTGTATATATTTCAGAAGTTTACGCTCACATTAATAAAAAGTGTTCTTTGAGCTCAGTCCTACATTCCCAAGATCCTCACTTAAGTATTGTTATTTTGTTTGTCCATTTGTTCGTTTTCAGAGTTTGCTAGGAACTGAACACAGGTCTGAAATAAATTTTGTGGATAAATATTAAAGAGGTAGCATTTAATAAAAGAATAAATTAAGAAAAATTTAATAGAGATCTTTATGAAGATCCAAAATAGGAATGACAGATTGTCCCCTCTGTTCACTGAGAAGAGTTAAGGATGTAGGTTAAATTAGCAAAAAGAAAAAGAAAAGAAAATTATGTTGAATCATTTTAATGCAGAACTGATCAAAACAATTTTTAGACTCTGATACAAAATATTTGGTTGAATTTTTTGAAATTTCATAAATTAATAAAATAGTATAATGTCCTAGAGATTTTTATTTACATATGAATAATACCCCTTCATGCAAACAGGTAAGTAGCAGCAAAAAGTCAAAAGACTAATGGGGAAAAAAAATAGAAAATTTATTATAGATCACTTAATACAGGGCTAATTTCCTTAATATGTTTATCTTATATGTTAATTTCATGAATTAATTTTCCTAATATAGAAAAGGTATTCTCAAGGTAATAAGCAAAATTTAAACAACTTATAATGAAAGACAACACTGCCCAGCAAGTAAACACAGAAACTCTGGGCTTGGGTTCAAATCCTGGCTCCATCTGTTATCAGTTCTATGACCCTATGTACAATTTACTTCGCCTCTCTTTGCCTCCACATTTTTTAAAATGGAGATTAAAATAATACCTATTATGTTGTGAGACTTAAATGAGTTTATAACTGCATATTATATAGAACAGTGCTTGGCACATATTATGCACTCAGTACATTTTAGCTTTTATAATTGTTGTAGGAAAATAGTCAAAGGACATGAGCAGAGAGTGCTGACAAAAAAGAAGATACATAGGCAGCAAGTGTACTCTACCCAACCATGTTTATAAACAAATAAATGCAACAATGAGATATGCTTTTTGATGTATTGGCTTTAAAGATTTCTCTATTTTTTTGTGTGTGTGTGTGAGGAAGATAGGCCCTGAGCTAACTTCCGATGCCAATCCTCCTCTTTTTGCTGAGGAAGATTGGCCCTGGGCTAACATCTGTGCCCATCTTCCTCTACTTTATACGGGATGCCGCCACAGCATGGCTTGACAAGAGGTGCATCAGTGCGCACCCGGGATCCGAACCCGCAAACCCTGGGCAGTCAAAGCCAAGTGCGTGCACTTAACCGCTACGCCACTGGGCCAGCCCCTAAAGATTTCTCTAGTGGTATAAGTATGGAGGAAAAAAAGGACTCCCACACACTCTTGGTGAGACTATAAATTGAAATAACCTTCTTGAGGGCAATAGAAAAAACCATCAAACTAAAACTACACGTTTCTTTAGACCTAGACATTTTGCTTCTAAGATTACTGATATTTAAAACATGTCTACAATATTTGTAATGGAAAAACTAATGGATACAATATAGTAGTTACAGTAAGAGTTGTATGTGCTTCACAAAAGTGCATATACACACTCATGCATAATATGTGTGCGTGTATATATGTTTATATATGCAATGAAATTTGTTGGAAAGATACACTAAAAACTTTTGAAAATGATTCCTTGGAATAAGTGGGACTATGGAGGGTGGAACCAGCTATAGTGACAGGAAGGAAGACACTACATTTTCATTTGTACCTTTTTTTGTGTGTGTGAGGAAGGTCAGCCCTGAGCTAACATCCATGCCAATCCTCCTCTTTTTGCTGAGGAAGACCGGCCCTGAGCTAACATCTATTGCCAATCTTCCTCCTTTTTTTTCCCCCTTTTCTCCCCAAAGCCCCAGTAGATAGTTGAATGTCATAGTTGCACATCCTTCTGGTTGCTGTATGTGGGACGCCGCCTCAACATGGCCAGACAAGCAGTGCGTAGGTGCGCACCTGGGATCCGAACCCGGGCCGCCAGTAGCGGAGCGCGCGCACTTAACTGCTAAGCCATGGGGCCGGCCCCTCTACCTTTTTTTAAACATGAACATGTGTAAGTTTTATAGTAGAAATGTTTACTTCTTTTGTGTGTGAGGAAGATTAGCCTTGAGCTAACATCTGTTGCAAATCCTCCTCTTTTTGCTGAGGAAGATTGGCACTGAGCTAACATCTGTGCCCATCTTCCTCTATTTTATGTGGGACGCCTGCCACAGCATGGCTTGATAAGCAGTGTGTGGGTCTGCACCCAGGATCTGAACCTACAAACCCCGGGCCACTGGAGCAGAATGTGCAAACTTAACCACTAGGCCAGCCTCCAAATGTTTACATTTTTAAAAATATAACATTTCAAAAATAAATTAGGTATTATCAAACACACTAAGCAGAATAGAAACCAAATAACTGAGCAAAAAGGATGTTTAGAAAACTGTACTTATCTTAAAAACTCTTTTGCTTCAATTGTTATGTTTATACATACTTGTGGAGCCAATTATTTTATGTATTTTTCATAAAAGAAGCAATGAGGAGAGGTTAACATGCTAAATGTGGGCCCAGCCAAAGCAAAAAATTTAATAGCAGTAAAAATTCTTGCAGTTTAGATAATTTTTGATAAAATATATGCAATATTAGAACTGAAATTCACAGCCTAAATGGATTTAGTTGATTTCCTATTAGAGAAAAATAACCTTGTTTTATTGAAATCTGTTGAGCTCTGGGATTCAGAGGAAAAATGCATTTTTGTACTGTAAGGTAAACACTGACTTAAATTACCAAGATATTCTCTATGTTTTTCATCATTATATTTCTCTTGTATATTGATAGTCATATTTTATTTATAATAGGAAATAGCTAATAGGTCATAAAATTCATTCAAAGAAAACTAGTGCATTTTCTAAAGTCCAAAGTGAAAACATTTTTAAAAATATGAAAGCTTAGCATTAGTCTTCATCTCCTGTAATCAGTCTATTAGAATTGTGATTTGCATATTAGGGATCAGTATTAGGCCACAAATGCATGCATTTTCTCTGTATAATGATGTGTTAAAAGCTCTATAAACAAAAGATGAAACTTTAAAATTAGCTGGTTATATAGTGGGTATTCTTTATATTAATTACTATTTTCCTTATATAAAATGGATAATTGCTAGCTACACTTCATTTGTGTTTTAAATTTTTTTATTGAAGAAACATTGGTTTATAACATTATGTAAGTTTCAGGCATACAATATTATAATTTGACATTCATATATACTACAGCATACTCACCACCAAAAGTCTAGTTTCCATCCGTCACTGTACCATTGACCCCCTTTACCCATTTTGCCCAACCCTCAACCCCCTTCCGCTCTGGTAACCATCAATCTGTTGTCTGTATCTATAAGTTTGTTTTTGTTTTCTTTGTTCATTTGTTTGGTTTTGTTTTTATATTCCACATATGAGTAAAATCATATGGTGTTTGTCTTTCTCCGTCTGACATATTTCACTTAGCATAATACCCTCAAGGTCCATATGTGTTGCTGCAAATGGCAAGATTTAATCTTTTTTATGGCTGAGTAGTATTCCTTTATATATATCAATATACATATTGATAATGGTCATTCTGAACGGTGTTAGGTGATATCTCATTGTGGTTTTGATTTGCATTTCCCTAATAATTAGTTGAATATTTTTTCATCTGCCTGTTGGCAAGCTGTATGTCTTCTTTGGAAAAAATTCTGTTCAGATCCTCTGTCGATCTTTTAATTGGTTTGTTTTCTTTTTTGCTGTTTTTGTTGTTGTTGCTGAGTTCTTCAGGTATTCAGGGTAGTAACCTCTCATCATATACATGGTTTCAAATAACTTCTCCCCTTTTGTAAGTTGCCTTTTCATTTCCTGATGCTTTCCTTTTCTGGGCAGAAGCTTTTTAGTTCGATGTAGGCCTATTTGTCTAATTTCGCCTTTGTTTCCCTTGCTGTTGGAGTCAAACTACAAAAACATCACTAAGACTGATGTTAAGGAGCTTATTGCCTATATTTTCTTCTATTTTATGGTTTCATGTCTTACATTCAAGTCTTTAATCATTTTTTTTAAGGCTTTCTTTCTTTCTTTCTTTGATGAGGAAGATTGGCCCTGAACTAATATCTGTGCCCATCTTTCTCTATTTTATGTGGGACGCCTGCCACAGCATGGCTTGATAGATGGTGCGTAGCTCTGCGCCTGGGCTCCTAACCCACAAATCCCAGACTGCTGAAGCGGAGCATGTGAACCTAACCACTATGCCACCAGGCTGGCCCCATTTTAATCCATTTTGAGATAAATTTTGTGTACAATATAAGATAGTGGTCTAGTTTCATTGTTTCGCATGTGGTTGTCCAATTTTCCCAGCACTATTTATTGAAGAGACGTTCCTTTCTCCATTGTATGTTCTTGGTTCCTGTGTCATAAATTAGATGTCCATGTATGTATGGGTTTATTTCTGGGCTCTCACTTCTGTTCCATTGACCTGTGTATCTGTTTTTCTGCCAATACATACTGTTTGGATTACTATAGCTGTGTAGAATAGTTGGAAATCAGGGAATGTGATATTCCATTTTTGTTCTTTTTTCTCACGATTGCTTTAGCTATTAGGAGTCTTATAATTTTATTTATTTATATTTTTTCCCCCAAAGCCCCAGTAGATAGTTGTATGTCATAGCTGCACATCCTTCTAGTTGCTGTATGTGGGACGTGGCCTCAGCATGGCCGGACAAGCGGTGTGTCAATGCACGCCTGGGATCTGAACCCGGGCCGCCAGCAGCAGAGCACACACACTCAACCGCTAAGCCCCGGGCCGGCCCGCAATTTGGAGTCTTTTGTGGTCCCATGCAAACTTTAGGATTTTTTTTCTATATCTGTGAAAAATGCCATTGGGATTGTGATAGCAATTGCACTGAATCTGTAGACAGCTTTAGGTAATATGGACATTTTAACAATGTTAATTCTTCTAACTCATGAGCACAGAATGTCTTTCCATTTCTTTGTGTCTTCTTCAATTTCTGTCAATAATGTCTTAAAGTTTTCAGTGTACAGGTTTTTCACCTCCTTGGTTAAATTTCTTCCTAGGTTTTTTAGTATTTTTCTGGGATTATAAATGGAATTGTTTTCTTTATGGAAATTTTTTAGTAGTTTGTTGCTAGTGTATAGAAATGCAACAGATTCTTGTATATTGATTTCATACTCAGCAACTTTACTGTATTCATGTATTATTTCTAATAGGTTTTGGTGGATTTTCTATATATAAAATCATGTCATCCACAAGCAGTGACAGCATTCACTCTTCTTTTCCAATTTGGATAACTTTTTTTTCTTTTTCCTGCCTAATTGCTCTGGCCAGGACTTCTGGTACTATGTTGAATAAAAGTGATGAGAGTGGGCATCCTTGTCTTGTTCCTGATCTTAAAAGCTTTCAGTTTTTCACCATTGAGTATAGTGTTAGCTGTGAGTTTGTAACATTTGGCCTTTATTATGTTGAGGTACTTTTCTCCTATACCCATCTTATTGAGAGTTTTTATCAGAAGTGACTGTCGAATCTTGTCAAAAACTGTTTTTGCATCTATTGAGATGATGGTATGGTTTTTATCCTTCCTTTTGTTAATGCGGTGTTCACTTTGATTGATTTGCAAATATTGAGCCATCCTCACATCTCTGGAAATAATCCCACTTGATCATGGTATGTGATCCCTTTAATATATTGTTGTATTCAGTTAGATGCTATTTTGTTGAGGATTTTTGCATGTGTATTCATCAGAGATATTGGCCTGTAATTTTCTTTTTGTGTGTTGTCCTTGTCTGATTTTGGTATCAGGTTAATGTTGGCCTCGTAAAATGAGTGAGGAAGCATTTTCTCATCTTCAATTATTTGGAAGAGTTTGAGTAGGATAGGTATTAAATTTTTTTGAATGTTTAGTAGACCAGTGAATCTACCAGTGAATCTCACTGGTCCTAAACTTTTGTTTTCGGGGTGGTTTTTGATTACTGTTTTAATCTCCTCACTAGTGACCAGTCTATGCAGATTTTCTGTTTCTTCATGGTTCCATTTTGGAAGGTTATATTATTCTAAGAATGTATCCTTTTTTTCTAGGTTGCCCAATTTATTGGCATATAGTTGGTCATAGTAGTCTCTCATGATCCTTTTTATTTCTGTGGTATCCATTTTAACTTCTCTGTCATTTCTGATTTTATTTATTTGAGCCTTCTCCCTCTTTTTTTTAGTGAGTGTAGCTAAAGGTTTATCAATTTTGTTTATCTTTTCAAAGAAACAGCTCTTAGTTTCATTGATCTTTTCTATTGTCTTTTTAGTCTCTATTTCATTTATTTTTGCTTTGATTTTTGTTATTTCTTTCCTTCTACTGACAGTGGGCTTCATTTGTTCTTCTTTTTCTAGTTCCTTTAGGTGTATGGTTAGGTTGCTTATTTGAGAATTTTCTTATTTTTTGAGGTAGGCCTGTTTTGCTATAAATTTCCCTCTTAGTACTGCTGTTGCTACATCCAATAGACTTTGGTATATTATATTTTCATTTGTCTCCAGGTATTATTTTATTTCTTCTTTGATTTCTTTGTTGGCTCAATAGTCGTTTAGTAGCATGTTGTTTAATCTCCACATATTTGTGACATTTGCCCTCTTTCATCTTGTAGTTGATTTCTAATTTCATACCATTGCAGTTAGAAAAGATGTTTGATATGATTTCAATCTTCCTAAATTTATTGAGACTTGTTTTCTGTCCCAACATATGGTCTGTCCTTGAGAATGTTCCATGTGCATTTGGGAAGAATGTGTGTTCTGTTGTTTTTAGATGGAATGTACTGTATGTATCTATTAAGTCCATCTGGTCTATTTGTGTCATTTATGGCCAATGTTTCCTTGTTGACTAACTGTCTGGATGATCTATCCATTGATATAAGTGAGGTGTTAAAATTCCCTACTATTATTGTATTGCTATCAATTTCTCCCTTTAGGTCTGTTAATAATTGCTTTATATAATTTTGTTCTCCTATGTTGAGAGCATACATGTTAATAACTGTTATGTCTTCTTTATGGATCATCCCCTTTATCATTATGTAAGGTCCATCTTTGTCTCTTGTTGTCTTTTTTGGCTTCAAGTCTATTTTGTCTGATATAAGTATAGCTACACCTGCTTTCTTTTGGCTATCATTTGCTTGGAGTATCATCTTCCACTCCTTTACTTTGAGCGTATGCTCATCTTTAAAACTAAAATTAATCTCCTGAAGGCAGCATATAGTTGGGTCTTGTTTTTTTAATCCATCCAGACACTCTGTGCCTTTTGATTGGTGAGTTCTGTCCATTTACATTTAGGATAATTATTGATATACGAGGACTTATTATTACCATTTTATTTTTTGTTTTCTGATTGTTCTACATCTCTGTTGTTTCTTTTCTCTTGTGCTTCTGTTTGCCATTTTATTTTGGTGGTTTTCTATGATGTTTATCTCAATTTCTTCTGTTTTTATGTTTTGTGTCTCTGCTCTAGATTTTTGTTTTGTGGTTACCATGAGGTTTTTATAAAATGTTTCATTGATAAAATAGTCCTTTTTCTGCTGATAGCATGGTATCTTCATTTGGTTATACAGGTTCTATCCTGTTCCTCCTGCCTTTTCATGTTTTTCTTGTCACGAGTTATTCCTTTTTCTGTTGTCACTTTGCTACCAAATTGAGTAGCCATAGTTATTTTTAATGTTTTTTCCCCTCTAACCTTTATGTTATAATTAAGTGTTTAACACCATATTCTAAAACAGAGTTTCAATTTTCTTATTCTGTCTGCCTGTTTATCACCTTGTTCAAAGTTTTGTGTACTTTTGCCTTTTTGATTCAGATAGGAGAGCTCCTTTCAACATTTCTTGTAAGGTAGCTCTAGTGGTGAACAACCTCAGCTTTTGTTTGTTGGGAAAGTCTTTATTTCTTCTTCATATCTGAAGGGTAACTTTGCTGGATTGAGTATTCTTTGTTGGCAGTTTCTATCTTTCAATATTTTGAATATGTCATTCAACTCTCTCCTGGACTGGAGAATTTCTGCTGAGAAATCTGCTGATAATGTAATGAGGGTACCTTTGTAGGTTAATGTCTTTTTTCCCCTGGCTGACTTTAAAATTCTTTCTTTATCATTGACTTTTGACAGTTTTAATATAATGTGCCTTGGAGAACGTCTTTTTGCATTCAGATAATTAGGAGTTCTATTCACTTCATATACTTTGTATCCAGTTCCTTCCTCAGGTTTGGGAAGTTCTCAGTATTATTTCTTTAAAAAAGCTCTCTTTTCCTTTCTCTCTCTCTTCTCCTCTGGGATACCCATTATCCTTATGTTGCTTTTCCTAATTGAGTTGGATATTTCTCATAGAATTGCTTCATTTTTTTAAATCTTAGTTCTCCTTTTGCATCTGAATCATTTCTAGATTTCTATCTTCGAGCTCACTAATTCTCTCTTCCATATGGTCTGCTCTATTTCCAGTGCTTTCTAGTGCATTCTTCATCTCATTTATTGATTTCTTTAGCTCCAGAATTTCTGTTTGATTTTTTTTAGAGTTTCAATCTCTTTGGTGAAGTACTCCTTCTGTTCATTAATTTTATTCCTGAGTTCATTGAACTGCCTTTCTGAGTTTTCTTGTAGCTCATTGAGTTTATTCATGACAAACATTTTGAGTTCTCTATCAATTAGATCACAATCTTTTGTGACTTAACTTTGGTTTCTGGAGAATGTTCTTTTGCGATACCATGTTACCATGATTTTTCATGGTGCTTGATGAGTTGTTTCTCTTGGAGTACATTTTAAGTAAAGAAAATATTTCTTATTTACGTAAACTTTTGTTTACTTTGATTCTAACAATTCAACAGATTGGTAATTAAAGGCCTTGCTTTTGTTTTCCAGTAGGTGGTGCTATAGCACAAGTTTTTGGTTTCTCTTAACTGCACTGCCTCTGGCTATATTTGAGAGCAAGCATTTTCCACCCTCCACTGCCTCAGTCAGAGGTGTTGCCAATGGTTGTGCCTCCAAGGTCACTGGCATCACTGCTTGTGCCTCTGGGGTCACTGTTGCCTTGCTGCTGCTGGTGTGGCTGCCGTCATGGACATTGCCACTTGGGTCATTGGGATGGCAGGCACCTACACTGCATCCAAGGTTGCCTGGCTCAGGGATATTGCCACCACAGCAGAGGGAGAAGAAAAATGGGGGACAGCCAGGGTCGCAGGCTTCTCTGCTATGTCTGAGGTTGTCAGGTTTTCAGGCACTGGCCACTGCAAGCAGGAGGGCTGGGGTCACAGGCACTGCTGCGGCTGAAGAGACTGGCATCATGTGCCCCATCACTGCTACCACCTGGTTCTTGGCAGCCAAGGGGGGCCGGAATCACATGCACTGCCTCTGCTACTGCTACCAGGGGGTGCAGGCACCACTGCTGCTGAGAGGAGAGTGGAGTCATGGGCACCGATGCTGCCACGGGGCTGGGATTGCAGGTCCTGCCTCCACCATTGCTATTGAGTTCATTAGGGCTGTGGGTTCAGCTGCTGTGAGGTGGTAGGGGCAGGGTCACAGGCACCACCTCTGCTATTCCCTCATTCCATCTTCTTTATGCATTCCAGTCTACCCACCTTCAGATGTACAGATGCATGGATCCCTCCAGCATCCTGTGTGCTGAGCAGAGGAACCTTGGCTAAATTATGAATGTTCTACTAGTTGTAGATTGAAGGGGAGAGACAAAGGGCGTGTCTCGGGTGGTAATGATGCTGATGTCACTCCTAGCTACACTTTAAAATATATACAGTCGTGCTGCATAACATTTTGGTCAAGGATGGACACATATACGATGGTGGTCCCATAAGGTTAGTACCATATAGCCCAGGTGTATAGTAGGCTATACTATCTAGGTTTGTGTAAGTATGCTGTATGGTGTTTGCACAACAACGAAATCATGTAACAACATACTTTTCAGAACGTATCCCTATCGTTAAGTGACACATAACTATATATTTTTATCTACATTGTAGGGGAGCATACATATATCTTAAGCCAACATAATTGTATATCTAATGTTTTTATAAAACTGAAAGAACAAGATCAGATCTATATCCCTTGCTAAACTGAACGTTTTCTGGTTAGCTAGGTTTTTCTGGCAACTTGCCCTATAAGAGAAAGTGACTCACATATTACTGATTATGGTATGAATGTGACATCATATGTGACAGAATAATGTGACACAAGATATGACATCATAAGTGACAGAATAAAAGGAAAGTACTAATTGTTGAGAAAATGTTCAATTTAGCAATGCATAAATTATACATCCAATTTGTTTTGTATTCTTAGAGTGAGGTATGTAAACAGCAAGACATAGCCATGGAAAATCATTTTTACCATTGTAATGGTCTATTTTCTTACCCAAATTTTAAGCAATTGAATTTTCTTAAATCAACAGAGCTTATTTTATTTTGGTGAATATTTTCCTTATAACTTTGGGCAATTAAAATTAATATTTGGCTCAAATTGTATGGTAATAGAAGGCCAACTCCATACAGATATTCTAGTCTCTGTGGTAAATAATATGTTCTATTGTCTTCAGTTTTGTCTTTTTGAAAAGTGTAATGGTCAACAAAATAAAGCATAAGAATTTCACACACACACACACAAACACACATGCACACACACATCTCTGTCATCCAAATTGATAACATCAGGTCAATGACACCTATGAGACAGTCACTTGGAAATTCAGATTACTTTCTTTGCTGTTGATGTAGTTGATAGGAGAATTTTAAAAATAGGCTTGTTTTTAAAATAGTATGAAAAAAGTTTCAGTTTTAACTCAATCTTGGATTTAAAAAATTCATATCAGGCTATTTTACTTTTAATAAAATTTAATCCCATGTGCAAAATTTTTGATATTAAAAGATGTGAGAACCTGTATTTTTTTCTATTTCATTTGGAATGCACATAAAAATTAATCTGTGAGATATGTATGTTAGATGACATTTTGTAAGGGATTTGTTTTAATCCCAACAAGTGATATAATTAGCAGTTTATACAATGAAAACTGAATTGGTACTAATTAGGATTGACATTAAGAGTATTTCTCTGATTATTTTAAAACATCTGATAAGTAGAAGAAAAGAAGGAAGGAAGCTGTATCTGTTTGAATTTCTCCTATGTGCCACACACAGTGATAGATTCTCTGCAAATGTTATCTAAATTTATTCCTTACAACACCTTATAGACAGTTTTTAATCTCCATTTTAAAGATAAAGTAATCAAATGCAAGGAGGTTAAGTATAAAGTCAGAAATGAGAGGTATCTCACACTCTTCTCTTTACCCACAAATAATATAATCAGTCACCAAGCTCTATCAAATTTTCCATCTCAGCATCTTTTATATCAAACTCCCTTTTCTATCTTTTCTCTGTTATTGCCTTTGACCCTCATCCCCTCTTGCCTGTATCCCTGCAATAGTCCCCAGAAAATGCCGTATATCTTCCCCCATCGCCTCTCTTTGCCTGCATTGTAAAACTAATCACGTGAATCCTTTACCTAACATCCTTCAGTGTGTCTCCATGTTTTATAGGATGCAGTCTGAAACTCTTGGCAAGCTCTACAAGATTCTCTGCAATCTGGTACCTGCTCATCACTCAAGGTTTATTTTCACAGAACTCTCATTCTACTTTTCTCCCAGACTTCTCAGCCATTCCAAGATAATTGCAATTCCAAATCTATTTTCTGCTTCTTCACATCTGAGTATTTTCTTACCTATCTCCCTCTGACTAATCTTTCCACTCTGAGTTCCAATTTCTACCTAATTGTCTTCTGTAAGCTAATGATAACGTCACTTCCTACGTGAAGCATTTTCTCACCTGCTATCCCATCTCTGACCTGTCTTACATGTAAATTGACACGTTTTTCTATTGAGGCCACGTAACTTTTGTGTAAGTGTTAAGTTACATGATTTTTTCTGACTATTAAACTGTGATTTCCTTGAGGGCAGGAAACATGTTATATTTTACATGCAACTCTCATAACCATTATAGAACTTGTAACAGCGGACAATATTATTTTGGTTGTAAAGGAAGGTTGCTGGAGGATATGAAGAATAGTACATTAGATCAAGGGAAGGGTTGAATAACTACCAACAACTTAGAAGGGAATGAATTAGAGTCAATTCAGGGTATTTCACCAATTATCAATTATGGAGCTTCTTTTAGAATTTTGTAATTAATGTGACTCAGCTCTAATTGTTCCATATCTGCATGTGTGTGTGTATGTGTGTGTGTGTGTGTGTGTTACAGGTTTCAAATTTCCAGTAGACTAAATCTGATTTGCTCAAGTTGAGTCAGGCATGTACAGCTGAATTAACAACAGTAACTTAGGTTCATGTCATTAAATGTGACCAATAGGTGCCATTTAGAGGGAAGAAGGATTGTTAAGAGCCAGACCACTGCCTTATGAGCTGTTTTCTAGAGGATTCAATGCATTTTAGCTGACTAGGCAGTGTTTAATAAGAAAAAAGAGGAGGCACCTGTATAAAATGTTTATCAGCAGAAAAAACAGTAAATCCAGAGGTATAGAACCACTAAAGCTTCTGAGACTTTAAGAGCCAAAACAACTAGAGACAAACCATCAACAAGATCTTCAAAATCTTTTCAAAAATTCCTTGATCCTAAATTATTCATATAACTGCAGTGACTACAGTAATGGAAACTTTTTACTAACAAGGGAAAGTAATAACAGTAAGATTAAATATTTTTCATTGCAAAAATAATTTTTCTCCAGGGCAATATGGCAACAATGGATATATTAAGTATTTGGTCAAGCATATTATAGGTTTATGGTATTCGTCCATTGTTTTTTAATTGAAGTAAATGGCACTGGCACTGCCTTCCATGTTGTTTTAATTGAGAAAATTTGAAATCATTCTTACTCTCTTCTTCTCTCTCCCTTCATCTCATATTTAATTTCTCACCCAATTCTAATAATTATGCCTACATAATGTCTCTAAAACTGTCTGCTTTGCCCACTTACACTGCAACACTTCACTTCAAATTTCTGTTGTCTTTCATCTACACTAGTGAACTAGTCTTCTAAATTAAAACTGATTTAAATGCATCCACTCTGCCAATCTCCACCTTTTCAATTTGTTCTTCATACTCAATCTAGAGTGAACTTTTGAAAACACAAATCTAAGCATATCCCGATCCTATCTGAAACCTTTCACTCGAGTACCCTAGCTCTTAGAATAAACACAGAAATCCATAACTTGGTCCACCAGTTACCCTATCTCCAACTTCATCTAACACCTGGCTCTGCCTGATTAAACCAGTCTTGTCAGTTGCCCTTTGTTCTTGGAGACTTCTTGGTATTGTAGTTATTGTTGTCTGCATCTGAAATTCTCTTTCATTACTGTTTCACTTAATTAATTTCTACTCATCCTTATGTTCTCAGCTCGAGCTAACTTTCTTAGAGAAGACTTCCTAAATCTCCCTGCTAGGTCTTGATACTGTGCTTATTTTTACTCAATACTCTCATTATTAGCATCATGCTGCTGTCGGGGGAAGAGAGAGAATCTCTCTCTGCCCTTTCCCTTAAGGTTCTTCTGGCTGGCCAAATAATCAACAAGACAGGTTAGCAGGAGAAAATAATACCAAGTTTAATAACATGTATACATGGGAGAAAGCAGGGACACTGCGTTGTTCAACACAATAGCAGAAATTCTCGTCTTAAATATCATTTTCAGCCAATGACAAAGGAGGATTTTGGGGGTGGGGGGAGTCAGTTACAGGAGATTACCACTAAAGCACAGTAAACAAGAGTAATGTTTATTATGTAGCTCAAGGCCTCACCTTCTACATTGATATGTCACTAGAAATGAGCTCATCCCCCTCTCTTCTCCAAACAGAGAGGGAGATACCTTTACAAATGGAGACTTCCCTTGTAAATGATTGTCTGACAACTCCTCGCAGGGCCATCCAAAGAATGTGGCCAGAGAGACAGAACTCCCGATAAGATGGGCTTGTTGGTGCCTTTTCTATTGTAACCTCTATCCTAAATTATCTTTTATAGCAGTCATGATAATAACCCCTTCCTAAAACAGATTTTTTGGTTTTAAATTCTTTAGGCAGTTTGAGAGGGGAAACTCAAATATTTTTCCTGAGCTCTCTGAGTCCTTATTGTCTTCAGCTCGAAATAATCCGCATACCAAAGTGGTGCTTCCTGGGGCAGCTTGCCCTGAGCACCATCACTGCTCTCCCAAGAATTTGTCACAGAACCAGTTTTACTTTTTTTAAAATGTGATTATTTGATTAATACCTCTATACTACACTATACTTTAAGATCTGTGAAGGCAGGCATGTGTGTGTTTCTGTTCCTAAGGTGTCTACCACATGGCAACAATAAGTATTTGTTGAATGCATGCATAAATGAATGACTATTCCCTAAAATGTTAGAGATTTCTGGATAGCAGAGATCTTTTTATTTTTATTTTATTTTTATTTTATGTTGTGTTTTACTTTATTTTTATGGTTTGTGCATATTTTATATAATTTATTTGAATTTTTTAAATAAAAACAAATCATTTTTTAAGGTGAATTGAATGTGTCATTTTCCTTCTTTCTAATTATTTTCTTGCTTGTAATATATGTTCACAGTAATACATCTACGTTTTGTATCTATTACAAACAGTTATTGATTAATAATGCTAAATATTAATCTAGATTTTATTCATGAGTGGATAAACTTCTGCTTGTTTTACCTAATGAAAATATAAATTTCCTATTCAGTCGTTATTCAAACTAGTCCAGGAACACAATCCTGTAGTATACAGGAAAAAACACAGCATTTTGTGCTGCCAATAGAGTTGATATGCCCTAATTCTCACCCTAACTAGACTGCAAGTTTTTCTGTCAGAGACCATGCATTTAATATGTTTCACCCCCAAAGAACTGGAGAATTCCAGACTTTAAATAGGTAGTCAATAAATAATTTACTCTATTTTTCTTTCCACATTCATGCTCCCTTAGCTGCTTTAGATTACATGTCTGCCATTTCTGCAGCAACCTTTTGTGCCAGTTCACTGAACCAGAATCTTTAAATGTTTCTGTATAGCATTTATTTTATGCTTGCCCTGGCTGTTACAGCACATGAGAATTCAATACAACCAGAAGAGTATTTGGTGAATTGAATGTTAAAGCATTTATGTTTGGTTCTCTTTCAGAATATTTACATTTGGAGTAAAATACTGATATTAAAATACCATAAATGTAAAGTGAGAATTCTTTAAACTTTTAAATAACTTAGAAAATATCTAAACACAGTGGAAGAAATTAGTAACACTAAATGTATTTGGTCTCTTCTAGATAACTGCTTTTAATAAACTATTATTCCTCATCTTTATTCCTTTTCCAGTCCCCACCCCCAACCCCTGCCAATGACGCTAAGGTGAACTTACATGAGTTATGCACAATCAGAATGCTTACACAAAAGAGAAAGGGAACTCCTTGCCAGAATGATTGAGGAAAACAATGTAGAAAAGATGTTGCTTAAACTCTTTATTAAAGCCAACTTATCTCCAAGTATACTTCTAACTTTCCCTCACCAATTGAAAGAGTTTGAAGCAAGATTTGAAGGTTTTCAGCTCTTCCCAGGCCATTCAATATATCTGGTGCTGAGGAATCAATGTTTATGTAGCAACAACTCTTATTGCTTGATAAAGAAGAAAAGAATGAGCGATCTCACTGATAAAGAGATGGTGTGGGGAAGGGATATGAGTGAAGGCAGAGGTATGGATACATACACCTTTCTGCTTTTTCCTCAGTTTATATTTTGAAATCTGAAAGGAGAGCAAAAATATTCTCCTTGTACCAAAATAAACAGTTTATGGACAACAACATGGAGATGTGGAGATGGCTTATATAGTTCAAAAATACCAACTGGGGACCTGTACATATACAGCTTTAAGCCATCAAATAAATATTAATTAAAGCAGGATGCACTGAGGATGTAAATGACTCATGATCAGAACAATAACTTTCAATTTTGTGGTAATATACAATTTACATAGTTCTTTCAAATCCATTATATCCTTTAAACTAAAACTAGAACTAAAACCCAAGACTTCTAAGTCCAGCAAGATTTCTTCTGTGGAATGCTGAATCCTATCCCCCTCCTCCTCCTTCTCCTCCTTCCTACAACTATGTCATTTATATTTAGATTTGATAGCGTGAATGGAGCTGGAGAAAAGATGTGGTTGAGGGTGGATGACATCATTCCTTCAAAGCCCACTCAGTTTCCAGACATTGGACTCTCCACTTAACTTGCTAGATGTGTGTCTCTAATTTTTCTGAGATTAAGTTTCTGCATGTACACAATTGAGGCGTTGCCTCTCACACCTAACTCATAAGCTTTGTTTTAAGTTTGATACAGAATAATTTATGTGAAAATGCCCTGCAAGCTCTGAAAAAAAAAAGAACCACATAAATTTCAGGGGATTTATTTTAATTTTATTTATCATTTACAAAGAAAATCAATGTAATACTAATTCCATTCAATATGTAAAGAGTTCAAATGATGAATAAAAAGGTGAATCACTGTTTCCTTTAGAGGAGAAGTATTCAAGCTAGCAAATAAGAGCACCTTTCATGAATAAAGTTTGATTTAATTTAGCTTGCTATTTATCACCGTCACCAGAGTCCTCCTTCTTGCTTATTAAGCACTGAATCTAGAGTATATCTGTTGCTCTTGTTGCTATAGATGGCTATGGGTGGCTATAGTCTTCCCTAACTTGTGCAAGAACTCCTGGAAGTGTCAGTAATCAATTTTCTCCTTGTGTTTTGCTTTCCTTTCATGGTACCTCACAGTTGTTTTACCACAAAATTCATTCAAATATATTTCCCTATGAATTAGCTTGGGATGAGTTTCTCTGTTACTAGGAAGAACAAGCAATATGCTTAACATGTAGAAATATTTGCTATCTCTCTATCTTTGTAGTAAGTTTCCTTCTGTGAGTAGTCCCATGATACTCAGGATATGAAGATTAGGAACTTGGATAATGAGGAGAAAGAATAGAAAGTAGTCTTTGGTGACACTGTCAACCATGGGGCTATAGAGGCTCAGGTCACATTAAGAGAAATCACACTTGGGAAACTGACACATAGTGGAGGAGTTTGTTGTTTTATCTTAAGAACTGGAGGCAGCAGAAGGAGAAGATATGAACACTGCATAGAGAAAGAATTTTGTCTGCTTAAATAATAAAATGAATTGTTCACTGTGCAGTAGACACCAGTAGAAAACATCTATGTAGGTGGTCATTGTCTTATATTACATAGAGCAACTCTATTGTTATAGGACTTCAGTCACTGGTTAGGGTGCTCAGCCTAACTCATATAAGCTTTCATGAAATTATACAAATACTTTTTTGAATTAAATCTAATAGGAAATTTTGATTAGAGCAAATCTATACTCAAAACATCATCCCCTGCTAAATTATAGCTATTATAATCATGGAAATAGCAGATATTAAAAGTGGATTATTTTTACCAAATTACTGAATTTTCATCATTAATTGAGGCCACCCAATGTGATTTGAAATATCAGAAACTAAGTGGTTATTTTAATAACAAGACTGGAAAATAGAATATTAAACACTGTTTTCAAATATGCTAGGGGCTAGTACAGTACTAGGACAGGTAATGATATTCTAGGAAAGTTTTATTTGGGTTTATGTAAAGGTAGTTTGAAGAAGGAAGAAAAAGACACTTTTAGTAATAAAGGAAATTCTCTAGAGAAATTCACTGAAAAAGCTACATCGTTTGAAAAATGTAACTGAGTTATTTAACGCTTTATAAAGTTATTACCCATATTTTCAAATTGTTTGGGTTTTCTGCTTTTATATAGTCAAAGGATCATATGATTAATGTAATAATAATGAAAAGAAGATTTTTTAAGTCATACTCTCCAGCTGCTAATTAGTTAGGGGCATTCATATTTTAAAAACTGGCATTATCTTTCTTTATTGATATTCTTTAAAATAGTTGAGTACTAATGTAGTAGTCTCTTAACTCCTCTCCTTGTTGCTAATCCCTGCCCCTTCTACTTTATCATTTATAAGAATTACCCTTCTACATGAATCTGATTAAGTCACAATCCCACTTAAGACCATTCAATGACCTCTTCCTGCTAACACAATAAACTCTAATGAAGTCCAAGACACCCATTCATGATCTGGCCATAATCAAAACTTCTCTCCTTTTTTCTATCACATTATGTTCCAGCAATACCAAACCATATACAATTACCTACGTTCTTTCACACTTTTATATTTTTTTATCTTTTTAGTACCTTAAATGACTTTCTTTCCTCTGCCTTGTAAAGTCTTTCTGATCTTTCAAATCCTACAGCATTCAGCCATTGTCACTCCTCCTCCTTTCTGCATTATTACTCACGGGCATTGGGCTTACTCATATCATTGCTCTTATTACACTGTATTTCAACATATCAGTAAATTACTGTCTACATTATGAACTTTTGAAAACAGAATGCTCCTTATTTTTGTGTTCAGTGCCTACCTAGAACACTTCTTAGTGTATATCTAGGAAGCATAGTTTAGCAAAAATAGAATAGATGTGGAATAAGATAGACTCAACAAATGTTAAATGTTTTTTGTTGAATTCATGCTGTTGTTTGCCAAGATTTAGTTTGAAAGTGAGACAAGGACAGGCAGTCATTAATTTACAAAAGACCAATATTCTCTGAATAGCCCAGACTTCTTCTGCCATAACCCCTTTTCTCCAGAGCCCTACTGAGCCACAGATGAAGGACTTGTTTTGTTAGAACTGGAAGAGATGACAGGAAACAGAAAAAATTAAAGAAAATAAGGCAATTAGGGCCTTTCCTTGATAATTTTAATGTAAAAATATTGAATAAAAATAATTCTCCAAAATCTTCTTTGGTTACAGATAATTTATGATCCTAAATGTCATAGCAACAAGTAGAAAATGGTAAGCCACATCCTTGGGTCTGGATCACTCCTGACTGTGCTTTGACCAAGGTTTGTCAGGTGGCTATTTGTGGAAGATGCCCTGACTATAGGCTCTTTAGGCTTCTGATTATGCAAGTTTGTTTTATAGTTCCATAAGATGACCATTTTAAATTAAAGGTATAATGACATCCTTATTTCTTATTTAGGATTTGGGTCTATATCTTTGTGTATATATGTTTTTCACATCGTTTTCATCTAGTTTATGAAATTAAAATCAAATCTCTTCGGTACATGTGTGTGGTGATGGGTTGTAATTAGTATTTTGGTGGTGAACATGATGTAATCTATGCAGAAATAGAAGTACAATGATGTACACCTGAAACTTTTACAATGTTATAAACCAATGTTACTGCAATAAACAAAAAATTAAAAAAAAAAAATCAAATCTCAAAAACTACTGAGTAGTGAGAGACCATTGAAGCCTTCTGTGGTATTTGTGCAGGTAAATCATGAGATAATACCTGTATCAATTAGCTGTATTTATACCTGTAGATACTTTCCATAAAAATATAGTAAACTATAAATATACTAAAATTCTTTCATCTTCTTATCCTAATTTCAGTCATTAAAATTTTATGATCAGACGGCTTTCAGAACATATTAATCAGGCCTTCATAAAGAAAAGTGAAAACTTCCAAAGAAATAGTCTTATTTGAATCATTTAGGATATAGGGCAAACAGGAAGGAATATTAGTTGATATGTCTCAGTAGCCATGGAAATTATATATAATAGATACAGTATAGGGTGTCATATTTTCCTATGTTATTGCCATTTGTCATAAAAAGTTGATTTATGAGGGAAGCTTGTGCTTTTTTGCATGAGGAAGACCTTGTCTATCTATTAGCAAGATGTTATAAAAGTTATAGCAGGATGAAAACAAAAGTGAGAACACTAGTTGATGAATCAGGAAATGAAGGCCAAATGTGAATTTGTGGGTCAACTTTTAATTTAAAAAAATCCCTAGCTTGTTTAGAGAGACTTCCAATGCTGTTATATCTTTAGAAGTTTTGATTATCTTTTAAGTACCTACTAAGTACAATAGTCACTATTCCCAAGGAGCTTTTGATGCACACATGAAAAGATAACAATATACAAACTATAATTGATGTGCTAAATACGTGGACCTGATAAGTAGTATAGGGGTTTTGAGGAAGCATAATTCACTTTGAATTAGGTTAATCTGCGACCATTTAAAGGATGAATAGACTTGGGTAAGATGATACAAATGAGGTGACAGAGGGTATTCCTGAATTGGCATGAGGAGAATTACGGTAGGAGCTACAAGGTACAAATGTTTGAGAGAATGCCGAGACCTGTTAGAGTGGAGTAGTGGGTCCACTTAAAGAGGGCAAAAGAAAGAATGTGGTTTTAGTAGCCAGGAAAAAGTGAATGAAGTCGATAGAGACTTGAGTATAAATTTCTGATCAGAAACAAAATGACTGACTTGGTATTTTTTTTTCTGTTTGTTTTTTTTTTCCCAGTAATTAGAATAGAAAGAGGGTGATTATTAATCTGATTGCACTGACAAGCACAAAAGTCACTAGCGTGAGAAAAGCAAAAGAATGGATCTACCTTAATTATATTAAAGCAAGACTACTTTTAAAGCCATTATATTTTTATTGCTTAATGTTTTTTAATATAAATAACATTTTTCCTTTGAGGTGAAGACTTAGCTCAGCTCATTAGATTTGCAAGTAAAACAAAGACACTTTCAGATTCTCTTTAAGCAGCTAACTGTAAGGCTACAGTGGCGCTTGTTGGTCTGCTAATACTCAGTAGAGTCTCTGGTTCTGCTATGCCAATAACTTGATTTAATAATAAGAAACAAAAATATATAAAAAGAAAGAAATGTGGTGAAAGAAGAAAAGAAATACATAGTGTGGTTTCCTTTCAAATGCTTCAAAATAGAGCTCTCCCCACTGACATATAGCAGACTGTGGGGACCAAGACCTGCCAGCCGCTGTGTGGTCTCCTTTGATACTGAGAACTGACCAAAATACCTCATTCAATTCATTAGATGACTTCATTTCTGAAATCATGCTTTTTACTGAAATCTGAAAGCAGAGAAGTCCGGAACTGGCTTTACAAAGAGATGAAATGGTTTATGCAAGAATAGCTCAAAAGGGGTGCAGAGGTTTCTGGATTGCTTGTGGCTTCAGCAACAGTGATGCATGGATAGTTTGGGGGCATATCTCCCTAGATTAGAGCTGATCAACAAGTGAGAAACTTCAGCAAATTGCCCCAAGTCATAATCATTGATTATTTGAGATATAGATACTTTATTAAGACAAATCAATGAACTTTACTTAGCACCTACTACATCCAAGGCATGACATTATATGTGGTAAACTGTAAATCTGTGTTTACTCTTGTTTTTTCACAACAGACACCTACGTATTCATCATGGTTGCATTATTGCCATCCCAAGGTGAACTTGACGCTGTGTGAATTCACAGCCTGTAAAATTCAGCTGACATACAGAGAAACACACTGCTGCTGCAATTGCTATTTCCAAAATCACGAAACTGCTCTGATGTTTTAGTCACAGGGAGAAACCTTTACACCATTTCCACAATTGGGTCTGATTAAACAAACAGGCTGTGCATTTGTAATTAAGCATGTGCAGGAAAAACACAAAGTACCCAATTACCTATGTGCTCATTGTAAGCCTTTTAACATCTCAAATGTCTCCTGAGATCCATCGCCCTTTTAACTAAGAGTAAAGCCACCTGTCTCTCCTGGGAAGGGTGGTGTGTCTGAAATAGCTGATTGTTTGCTTTCAGGCTAAATGCCTCTCCTGCTCACTGGTTTATCTATTGATTGTTCTTTAGCTTATGACTGCTTTGCCCTGAGATTTCCCCCTAGGATTATAATCTAGCTAACATTTATTCAGCAGAGCCAATGCTCCTAACCCTTAGGGTTTCCTGAGTGGCTTCTGACTAATCTTGCGTTCCTTTCAAGAAACTAACAGAGTATACACAGAAAGAATATGAATACTATCCCTAGTTAAATATCCTTTCAATCCATTTATGCAATTGCTGTCTTAAAATCAATGATATCATGCCTTTAAAATAGAGTTTCTTTAAAATTACAAAAATATGTTTTGATCAGTTGTAACGAATTTAACCATACAAAAGAATGTAGAGGAAAACTTAATCCCAAGACTTCCAGTCTGAACATAGCAGAGAGACATAGTAATTTCCCTCTTTTTCTACATATCATACAAAAGCAACAAGGTAAATAGAAAACAAAATAACTCTCTATTTTCACTGAAATTCAAAGGCATAAATCATTCACAGACTGGTCTGCCAAGAGCAGGTATGACTCTCATAAAAGCCATGTGGAGTGAAGTACAACAGAAATCTGAAAGGGGAAGTGAACAGAATGACTGTACAACTGCCCAGGAAATGCCAGTAAAAATACACTTTCATGAAGGCATAATGCAAACCCAGAATTGGAAAATCCCATAATTTACATCAAAGAAGATTCACAGGATCTAGTGGGAGCAGGAAGAGATCAAGCAGAAGCTGCATAGGAAGAAGGTGCAACAAAGACCCACAGAGAATGGCCAAAGAGCCCAGAGCTGCAGATTGCAGAAAAGGCAACAAAACATGCACTCCTGGGAGGAAATTCCTGGAAATGATGGAGCCAGGAAATCCAACTCACTCTTTGGTGAGCGATATAGAAGTTCAAAAAGAACCAATACGAAAACACTAAAGAGACATTTGCTAGAATAATAATGCAATGAAACAGAAAATTCAGACCAAACATTTTACCACGACCTAGAAAAGATAAAACAGTTGTTTCAATGAAAGAATAACAAAACATTTGAAATGCAAGAACTCAAGAAACTGATGGGGAGGCAACAGTATATTAAAATGAACCTGTAGAACTCAGTACAGGAGAAAAAAGTCAAAACAATGAAAGAGAACAATGTAGAATGGACAATGTGGAAAGCACCATAATTACCATGGAGTATAGAAACAGCAAAGAAAATCAAAGCAAAAAAGTAAAACAGGATTAGAAAATGTTATACACAAGCAATAAGCAAAGAGATTCGATATTTACATAATTGGAGTTTCCCATAAACACACAAAAAATACTTAAATATATTTAAAAATTATTAGAGGAGTATCAGACATTTAATAAAAGCATTATGTTATTTTTCTGGATTTTGATGGTTTTGGTATTTGTCAGTCTTTATACATTTGCAATGTGTTGTGACATTTTTCTCTGTCCATGTAAACATTTACTTGTACCTAATTATATGTTCATGATTGTATATTCTTTTTCTAAAGAAGGCCTCGAAATTGTATAAATTTCAGGTCCACCAACTCCTTGATCTGCCCCTGCATAGTTACACTTTCCCTCCTCTTAGAAGAATATAAATACTAAAGGCATATTTTTCAGCATTTCTAATCATCCTTTTGAAATCAGTCTGTAATGAAAAACTGTAGGCTAGTGCCAGTCTAATTTCACATGGTAAAATGATTTTGTCACTTTAGCATGAAACCATGAAGGAAAGGCCAGATTTTATGGGAATGATTATGATTTTCTCTCATTGATTCACGTAATAACAAATATTTATTGCAGATCTGCTGTGTGATACAACTTTAAACTAGGCCATGTGCAAGAAAAGAGGAGCCAAACTAGCTATAGCCCTGAACCTCATGGAATTTACTCTCAGGTAGGAGGCTGGAATCAAAGGAATAATTACACCGGGCTGATATTTAAGTGGGATACGCTCCAATAAGGATAAACTAGTTGATACTTACATACAAATTGGTAAAGTGGATAAAGAGCTGCTGTCCCAAGGGGTACTGCATCCTCCTTCCCTGACCCTCTGCCGTCCAGCAGCTAAAGCATTAACACAAGGCACAGAATCACGTCTCCTGTACCCAGCTACAGTTCTACCCACTTCTATTGTGATTGGTCAGTACAAATACCACCCAGTCCCCCCAAAATCCTACCCCCTTGGCTCTATCTATTATTAGAGCCAAAGGAGGCAAAGTAAGACAGACATCCCACTCCCTGGTGTCCTGCCTTACTCCAAGGAGTGGTAGAAGGAGACACCAGAGGAGCAGCAGGCTGGTGCCTGTCAGCCTAAAAGCTAGCACAACTCCACCCATATACTTACACTCAGGCCAACATAGTGGAGACACAGCAGGAAAGATACCCCTGGTTACTGGTGAGGGCACTGGAACCCCAATGGCCACAAGTTGGAGCTCATGTAACCCCAAATGTCTATGGGCAGCCATTGCCAGCCAGCACCCTCACCACTACCTTCATTTCAGGGAAACTATAGCTTCCTGGAATATTAGCTTTCAGAGGACCTGAAGAGACCAAGAGAGAAAGGGGTCTGGTGTTAATGGGAGCAGCTGTGGTTCTAGGAAGCACGTCAGGCTCTGTGTACATTAAGCTCCCTAAGGTTTGATTTAGAGGAGATTAGAACTGGGGAGGCTGAGAAGTCTCCCTTTTCACCATTTCTATTAATTTCTACCCTTCAATGCAATGAGTTTGTTAAAACCCATCAAATGTCTGTCTTCTTGGCCAATAACAAAATAAACTTGTGAGTATAAAGAGAGCTAACTGTCACACTGCTCTACCTCACATATCTGGCCTGAAGGATTAGGTTGAACTTAATTAGGTAAGATGTCCATTAATGATTTTTGTAACTTAGTCAATAATATAGGTATTGAATATACTGTTTAAAATCTCATATAATATTATAAGGGTTAAAAACAAATTCGATATAATTGCTATTAATTTGGCAATAGCTAAGAGGATTTAGTATCATGCATACTATTGTTGATACAAAGAAAAATTCTCTGCTTATTGATATTATCACCTAATGACTATCATTCTAGTGCAATTATCATTCAAAGAGCTTTATATGATTTCTTATGTCAAATCATGGCTTAGAAAGGAATTTTACTTCGCTCATGACAGCTGATTTAGACAAAAAATCATAAACATGCTTTCTAGAAATCAGCAAATAATTTGGGCATAGTTAGAAGGATTTGATGAACAATTTTTGCTACAAATGATCACTTAGTAAATGGTAGTTCACGAACAAACACACATATACACATATATGTGTAGTCATTGATTTAGAGAATGAGGGATATATTTGAATTTTTTATTTACATGTTAATTATATATTGTTTTATCTTACTGTCCAAGTTGTTATATAATTGGGATATCATCCCAGTAATCACACTAATAAATGTATAATACCAGATTGGGATTACCATTCTACAGGGGAAGAGTAAAGTTCTATGAGCATGTAATAAAGTAATCTTTCCCATATTGGAGTGGTCTGGGAGAGCTTCCCTGAGTAATGATAAGTCATCTACAATATAAGTTTGACTAGAAATAAAAGCATTCCAGATTTAAGCAAGGGAAAAATGTAGTATGTTGAAAGGGAGCCAGTTGTGTTCACAGAAGTGAAAGAAGGCTAAGGCACTGGAATGGAGTGAATAAAACAAAGACTGGTGTGTGTTGAGACTTGGGAAGTAGTTGGAGGCCATGTGACAGAATATCATAGGCCATGATGGCGAATATGGTCTACATCAATGCAAAAGCCATTAAAGGGATTTTATGAGTTTGATGATGTGAATATATTTGAATTTTGAAGATATTACTCTGAATGTAGTGTGAACAGCAAACTGAAGGGAGACAAGTGGCAATATTGGAAGACCCGATATTAGAAACTTCCTGTGGTCCAGGCAAAAAGAGTATGATAGCTAAGAGTAGGCTATTATTGTAGCAATGGTGTGCCAGGCTAACATGAAGAAAACTTTGTAGGATTTATGAATGTGTTAGAGATGGAGGATGAGAAAGAAGGAGATAACGTAGAAAAATTCAACTTTAGCCTTAGCTTTTTTGAGTTTGAGCTACTAATACTGAGCCACATGTTAATTCCATTTTCTCCTCCTTTCGTGCTATAGAAGAAAAAAAGATGGGCCCTCAATGTATTGTTGCCAAAATCTACTCCGGATCCCATTTGAATCACCTAGGGAGCTCCACTCTCAGAGATTCTGATTTATTTGGTCTGGCATAAGGCCTGGGCATGGGACTATCTTAAAAGTTCCCCAGATGATTCTAAGGTACAACTAGATTAAGAATCACTGATCTGGTGAGAAGTGAGGTTGGGCTGAACTAGGAAGTTGTAATAGAAATAGAATAGGCAGCAAATTAGAGATATTTTACAGGTGGCGAGAAATGTTACAAAATCTTTGTGAAAATACTATTCTCTCTCTCTCCCTTTGTCCCTCTCCCAACCTTCTAGATTATATTCAGGTTTCCTTTGGAATAAAAACCCTTTCAGATGTGGTAGGTTGAATTAAACCCACTGAGCATAGCGTGCATTTTAGAATTGTTTTTAATTCACTAAAATCGTGCTTCTTATTTGACTCCTCCTTTTTCTTTTTCTTTTTTTTTCTTTAGAGTGTAGAAGAAAAAAATCAATTAGATAAATTCTAATTAGGGCAGCTTTAGTATACTTATGTGTTGGTAGTTTGTCAGTTACTGAACCTTTCAAAAATAGTATTATCGGCCACATTCTAAGCTAAGTTATAGATTAGATGGTATGCGAGGAAACAGGGGCTAGTGTGTGTGTGTGTGTGTGTGTGTGTGTGTGTGTGGAGGGCCAGAGAGAGAGAGAGATTGAGAGAATCTAAATGAATCATTTTATTGGTAAGAATTTAACTACAGTGACTCTCTGTAATGTCTTTCTTTCAGCCTCAGAAGCTAACGTGATATAATTTATCAATTTATTTTCAGTGTTTGGGGGGCATTATTTAAATAGATACAATAGACTATCAGCCTTCAAATCATAAGCAACTCTTTTTACTGGAATTGATAACTTGTTATTGTTAGTTTTAAATACCAATGTTCCTTTCAGCAAATATTTAGGAATTCTAAAATCTGTAACAATAAATATGTAAATATTAGTTATCCCATAATACCTAAAAATACAAAGCCCTGTCCTGGAGATATTAAGATGCTTAAGTCACATTCTCTGTTCTCAGAAATCTTGAAACTAAAGAATGGTAGACTGATAAATAAATTAACTCAATAAAATGTTAAATTTATAGAGTGACTTGTAACAAGGAAAACCTTGTGCTTCCTGTTCTAAGGATGTGAACCAGAAAAATGCAGCAAGCAGGACCTCCAGTTAGGGAAACTTGCTCTCCCTCCCACATGCAGGAGGAAGAGAAGAACTATGGGATATGACACTAATAGCTACTGTGTTCTAAGCACTGGAATAATTGTTTTTTATACATGATATCATTAATACCCATAGAAACTCTTTGGAGAAGATATTATTATAAATTCTGTTTTACAAATGAGAAAAATAAGGCTTAGAAATGCACTGTCTGGTAGAAACACAAAGTAAGCCACAAAAGCAAGCCATATGTGTAATTTTAAATTTTTAAAGTTTGATTTATTTTATTAATTTTAATTTATTTTCTAGTAATCACATTTTTTTAAAAAGTAAAAAGAAACAAGTGAGATTACTCATAATGAAACATATAGTAAAATTCAATATATGTAATCCAAAATATAATCATCTTAACGTATGATAAATGTAAAAACAAATTACTGCAATGGTTTACATTCCTTTTATTATACTGTCTTTGAAATCCAGTGTGTGTTTTACACTTATAGAATATCTCAATATGTACTAACCAGATTTCAAGAGCTCAATAGTCACATATGGCTAGTGGCTACCGCAGCTCAAAGTTAGAGTTTTTACATAAGTTGTTCAAGGTTTAGTTACTAGGTAAGAGCAGAGTTGAAATTGAAACCTGGGTTGTCTAACACCACAGCATGAGCTCTTAAATGCTATCCTGTGCTGCTTAGGAAGGTATGATCTTAGGTTCATAAATCTATCTTGAGATGGTGTTATTAATACAGGATTTTCAAAAACATTAAAAGAATTATATGTATCCTTATTTGCACAAGAAAAGAAATGGTCTTAAAGAGGTTAAATAAAATCCTGAAGGCTTCACAATTAGTAGATATTATAATAGGTATTGAACCCACATCTGTCTCATTTCAAATCCCATATTTCAACTATATCACAACCATAAATATCTAGTGACTAAAGAAGAAATTCAAAGGAAAATCAGGCTCCTGATGGATATAATAGATGATAATTACGAATAAAGCAGGGTGTTCTTATGATCAAGCACTCCTCTCTTATTTTTTGAAATTGTCTATGCATTTTTATTCTCTTTAAACATAAAACATAATCACTACCACCACTACCACCACTCAACAACAAATTTGATTAATAGCTTATTGCCTACAGAGCTCATGTTGTCCTAGGAGGACAAGCAGCTGTAGGAGGTGTGTAACTAAACATCTAAGAACCATGCCCAGTGTTCACATTATACGTGTATTAGGAATACACCACCCTATGGGCATGATGCTGCAGCAATGACACAGCCTTCTGGGAAATATGAGAGGTAGCCTCAGGCAACAAGGAAGTAGGAGGATACCCTAATGTTTTATCGTTAATGGCCTAGAAGATTTCATGTTATGGTGTCTTAGGTTTTAAATTAAATGTCAAATACAATTTGCCACTGAAAATGTGAAGTGTGGAACTGCCCTTAGAGACTCCGAGAATTCAGTGCTCTAATTGGTAGCTGCCTAATACTGAGTAAAACTAGTTAGAGATCATTATTTGGTGAATTGTCACACCAGCCTGCAGAAGTGTATGGATTTTTACCTCTTACACTTTAAATCTGTAGTAAATTCTTGAGACGGTATTTAAAATGTGCAGTGCTCAATGTAGTATTAAATACAGTGGAACTGATAAACTCTTCCTTTTGGGATCATGCCACCGTTTATGTCCTGATGTCTCTGACACTTAGTCTATAACATCAGGAAATTTGTGAAAGAAACTGAAGCAGCACATATTCCATATATAGTAGTTTATTTATTTGATTTTTTTCCTGCTAACAAGGGTCTGTATTAATAATAGGACTAATAATAGGATTTCCAATCCACTTTAATGTGTTAGCATTATATCTTTCTGAACTATCTGTATATTAGTGCTAATTATGAGGTATGTTTAAGTCTAAAAATGCAGGCTTAAACACGAAGACATCATTTTTATTGCTGGTTTTAATTAGAAACCTAAGAAACATGTACAATTAAATATGCCCATAAAAATAATAGATACATTCCTATAATACTAGTCAATTTGTTGCACCATTAATATCATTCAGTGTGGCGGTTTTAAAAACGTATTGAAGCGATTCAAGTGGAAAATGGCTAAGAACAAAATTACCAGCATTTAAACCACCATAACTGTTTTAGAACAGTGAGTGCTGCTCTCAGTATCTGCGGCGATAGCCGTTTTGCTTTGCAGTCACATTGTCAAGTTAACTGTTTGCCTATCTCATTGTACCCCTTGTTTCTAAGAACAATTAATCTTGTTCTAAAAGTATACAGGTTCAGAATAAAATTAATTTAACTTCAGATATTTATAATTGCAACCATAATTTGTAAAAGAAATATTAATGTGTCTAAATTTTCCTGATGCCAAAGGAGTGATTTATTTTGCTTTCAGAAATATACTGCTTGGCCAGTCTTCTTCTGGAGGAGGTAAATCTAGGTTAACCTGAAAGAATCCTTTTGGGATGCCTTGTGGGCCATGGGGGAGGCCACACACACTAGGGCACAGGCCGCCAGGCAGCAGACCTAACTGATATGATGTCGGGATGAGGTATGTAGCCAGTAATCACTCTCCTCCTTTCCTTTAATCCCAAGTTTCTGAATATAGTAAAGACGACCTCTTATATTTACTTTACTTCCAAAGCATCACCACATGCATAGTTTTATTTAATCCTGTCTACAACTTTATGAGTAAGGTATTATAATGCCATTTTAGAGGTGAAAAACTGTCTCATGACTTGTCCAGCATCACAGTACCTACAGTAGAAGAGCATTAGGATATATACTAGTCTAATTCATAGATAACTTGAACTTCATTGCAGGGCTAGTCTAAATATCATAAATTCTGAATTGATAAATTTGAAATTAAGTTTTATCATGATGTTATAGTTCATTGCAAAGTGAAACACAATTTTATGTTGCTAATTAAGATGTAAATGTTATTATGAGACTGTTTATGACATAATGTTACTGTTAAACGTCATCTGGCAAAATTAAAAGAACAATATTCTAAGGCTATAAATTTCTATTAACCTGAAACGTTACATTTGAAGTAGAGACCAAGTGTTTTCATTGTCTCCCTTGCAGCCCAACTTATGGTTGTATCATACATTGTTTTTGAGCTTTTGGCGTAAATCCTCTGTAAACATTACTGTTTATACCTAAAACTTAAGTTTAGAAACAGAAAGCTAGATCAGAATCCATAAACACTAATCAAATGCCTATTATATTATTAGCTCTTTTCATTTATCTCATTTCATCATCATAGAAATGTATGCAATATCGAGTATTACCATTTACTATTTATAGAAGCTAAGTGTTAGAGTGGTTAAAAGTCTTGAACAATATTATACAACTAACTAGGCACCTAGCTGAGATTTATAACTTTGTCTATTTTCTCAAAATCTCTTGTTCTTTCTCTAATATTACAAACGCCTCCCATGCTATAGTCATTTTACAGAAAGTAGTCAAAGCTTTATAAAAGCTTGTAGGAAATGTGTCAAATATAAAAGTTTGTACCATACATTTCTATCATTTTTTCTCACCTATGGCCTCACTATTGGAATCATTAATTAAGCTTATATAGTAGTTTGATCCAGTATTCTCATATTTGTAATATATCTTAAATCTTAGATGCTTTTCCTTTTGTAAAAGTGTTGAAGTAATTACACATAGTATATTCAAAGCTGAAGAATTTGCCTTGGTTACAGATTCTTCATTCTCCCAATTCATCTGAGAAAAAGTGAGCCAGTCCCACAAGCGCTCTCCTCCTCAGCGCGCTTTGCCCTTGACTGAAGTGGCCTGTTTTGATGGCTGCTAGGAAAAAAAAATTACATAGACAAGATGTCTGTAGAGTAAGAAGCTTCTGTATTGGGCAAATAAAGGAGTAAGCATAGCATACAGAAATGCCCAAGAACTAATGATGATTAAGCATGTGTAGAGTTGTCAAGACCCAAATAAAGAAAAAAAAAGTTCCCACAATGCATGTTTGACATTAGGATTTTTGTAACTGTTTGCTTTGTTGACAATTTAATGATAAATCCATCAAATGTGATCATTTATTGAGTGTTTAACTATGGCAGGCACATTGCTGGGCGCCTGGGAAGAAAGTATAGACAAGATATGGCTTATATCTTCAAGACGTCCTCAAGTTTAGATCAAGAGACAAATTCTTAGTTGCTAGACTACTGTAACGTAGGCAAGCACAGGGATGTAAACAAGGGGCTACAAAAGTACAACCAAGTGTTAGATTAATGTGGAGGTCAAGGAAAAATTTTTGAAAGATACGAGATTTGAAACATAGTGAAGAGGTCATCAGACTAAGGAGATCTAAAAGAAGTTTAGCTGTGGGAAGGAGCATGGACAGAGAAGAAGCATAGTAAGCTTGGAAAGGGGCAAGTAGTGCTCAATGGCTATAAGCAACATTAACATAGGGGCTGTGTCCATCTTGCTCACTTTTAAATCAACACTGCCTAGCACAGAACCTTGGTATACAGATAGATGCTCAGATGCCCAATGAGGAATGAATGAAAATCTAGGGTGTACGGGGATATAAAAGGTAAGTCTGGAAAGACAAATTATAGCTGATTTGGAAGGATCTTGAAAAGCACATGAAGCAGCATGAATTTCATTCTGTAGCCCAAGGAGAGCCAGTAAATCTATTTTAAAAAGAAATATTTAGTTTTGTTTTTAAGCAAAAGCAATGTCTATTTATGTGTAGTACTATGTCAGGATCTCCCTACCTTCTTACACCTCTACCCCTCATCTGCTCACAGATGCTGCCTGATCTCCTTTGAAGATTCATGCCAATTCTGTGCTCTAAGAATAGCTCTGTCCCTAAACTGACAGATTTAAGGACTACATGTTAACAATGAACTACTTACTGACTAAATTTTCTGACATGCACTACACACATGCCTGCACGTTCCAGTAGCATGGAAGTTCCATTGCATTTTTTATATAATATTTATTATATTTTGTGCTATGAAATTTTCTATCTGCTAAAGCATGAGTTCCTTGAGGTACGGTTCATATCCTGTTTACATTTCTATCTTAGCACCTAGAACTGGTACATTGCTGATGATCAATAAATGTTTAGTAAAGAGTGAATTTGGACCTTCCAGAAATCAGACTCTTAGACTGAATTAGAAATGCAAAGGGGAGTTAAGATCTGGAAAGACAAGTTGGAGATGGAGCACAATGCAGTAGGAAAGCTCAAACTACAATGCAGGTCTGACACCTGTGAAAAGAAAGAGGAAGCAGGATTGGGCAGGGAGATCCTCAGATCCTGATCAGATATGATGAAGCCTGGGTCAGGGTTTCTCATCATCAGCATTATTGGAATTTTGGGCCCGATAATTCTTTGTTGTGGAGGGATGTCCTATGAGTTTTATGATATTTACCAGCATCCCTGGCTTTTACCACTACATAACAGTAGCGTATTCCCAGTTGTGACAATGAAAAGTCACAATGTCCTTTGGGGGACAAAATTGCCTTTCATTGGGAACCAATGACCTTAGCCAACCCAACACGTAACTCCAGACCAAATATTTCCCATTAAAAGAGTCTCTCATTAGGTACAAATGGCCAGGCCCTTATTCCCGCATCATGTTCAGTCACTGGCTAAGAGCTTCCCAGGAGGCACATGGCCTCAGCTCAAACACTGAGGCAGATACTGAAGGTGCTAACATCTACAGGCTGTCAGCTAACTGCTCTCCTTGAAGTTGAACAGAAAATTCTTCCTTTATTGGAATTAAGAGCAGCATATCTCTATGGCTGCTGCATAAAAGCTACTAGGTTCCCCTTTGCAATTGATGGCCTCATGTGTGACATGTTTGATATGTCTTTTTTGGTCAGTCCTATTTAAACTTTTCCAGGACTTGAGATGTTTGTTCTATTATACATTCCAGGAATAGAATTCTTTCTGTCTGAAATTTCACCTGCAACTTTAACTAGTTCTCTTTCCTGAGTAATTGCAACCTTGGTTTGACTCTACCAAATCATATTTCTCACCATTTAAAAGTTGAAATATATGGTTCATAGACTTTTGAAATAAAGTACATCTTGCAATTGAACAATACCAAAGGAACAGCAAAATGTATTCTCCATTAGTATTATATAGTATATCCTATATTTAGGTCACTGCCCAATTTACAGTGGTCACCTATTTCTCGTACTTTCTATTTTCATGGTATGATTCTGTAAAACAGTCAAGATATCTGTCAAGTGGGTCTTCCTGATGGATGGCCATGCTGACCATCACACCTTTTTGTACTCCTAATATCAAATTTGTTAAGCTCTAATTTTGCTAGAATTACATTTTTAATCTTGTATGACATTTCTTATGGACTGGGAGCATTTTAAAAATTCTATAAGCCGGCCGACCCCATGGCTTAGCCAGGTTAAGTGCGCACGCTCCACTACTGGCAGCCCAGGTTCGGATCCCGGGCGTGCACCAACGCACCACTTCTCCGGCCATGCTGAGGCTGCGTCCCACATACAGCAACTAGAAGGATGTGCAACTATGACATACAACTATCTACTGGGGCTTTGGGGAGAAAAAGGGAAAAAAAAGGAAGAGGATTGGCAATAGATGTTAGCTCAGGGCCGGTCTTCCTCGGCAAAAAGAGGAGGATTAGCATGGATGTTAGCTCAGGGCTGATCTTCCTCAAACACACACACACAAAAAAATCCGATAAGCCAATCACAGAGGTCTAAAAATATCAGTGCACAATGAACTTATATAAACAATATATATTTATTCAATGTTGCTTTTCTGAATATAATATAAAATAAATGGAGATCAGCTATTAAAATGTGTATATTTAAACACATAAATGTGCTATTTATACAATGTAGACTTATTGCTGCAGATTATGTAGATACTATGCTGAGAATATAATAAAATTGTTATCTGCTCATGGAGATGGGTTGGGGATTGGAAAAATCTATAGCTTACTTTTTAAGTATCAGAAAGAGTTGCAAATTTATGGATAATATCAAGAAACTTGGATTCATAAAACACATATCTAATCTAACTTTAAAGAATGATGTATTTCAGATATTGCTCTTTAAGAAGCAGAGTTTGCATAAGGAGAGAAGAGTGAAATTGGCACAAATCAATTAGGTCACCAGTGAACATACATTCAGTTCACACAACATGTTTAGAGTGAATGACACATTACAATGAATATAAGAAAAGTTACTATTTGATGACTATTGTATTAGCCAGTGTTCTTCAAAGAAACAGAACCAATAGGAGATGTATGTATATATATAGAGAGAGAGAGACAGACAGACAGACAGACAGGAAGACAGAGACAAAGAGAGACAGAATAAGGAATTGGCTCAAATAATTATGGAGGCTAAGAAATCCCAAAGCCATTTAGACAAAACAAAATGAAATACTTATAAATCTAACAAGACATATCATGATTGGTATGCTGAAAATTACAAAATATGATGAAAGATATTAAAGAAGAAATCAAAGAAAATGTAAATAAGAGAGACATAACTTCATTGACAGGAAGAATCAACATGGTGAAAATGTCAATTCTCCCCAAACCGATCTGTGAGTGTAACATAATTCCTATCACAATCCCCACAAATTTCTTGTAGACAGAAAAGCTTGCTCCATAATTTATATGGAAAGTCACAGGAGCTAGAATAGCTAAAACAAATTTGAAAAGAATAAAGTGGGCATAATTACTCTTCCTAATGTTAGCGTTTAATATATAGCTACACTAATCAAGACAGTATGGCAGAGGGATAGGCACATAGGTCAGTGGAAGAGAAATAGAATAATACAAAAATATGCCAAACTGTTTTTTGGAAAAGGTGCAAAAGCAATTCAATGAAGAAGGATAACCTTTTCAACAAATGGTGCTGGCACAATTGGACATCCTTTGGGACTTAGGATTAGGGGAAGAATTCTTAGAGTTGACACTAAAAGCACAATCCACAAAAGGAACAATTAATAAATTGGAGCTAATCAACATGGTTTTGGTTTGTAAAAGACTCTGTTAAGAGGATGAAAAGACAAGCTATGGGCTAGGAGAAATATTTGTAAACAACATATCTGACAAAAGACCTGTATCTAGCATATATAAAGAACTTTTAAAATTCAAAAGTAAAAATATAAACAACCTAGTCAGAAAATGAGTAAAAGACACAGACATTTCACTGAAGAGGATATACAGATGGAAAATAAGCACATAAAAAGTTGTTCAACATCATTACCCATTAAAGAAATGCAAATTCTTTATGAGATATCACTATACATCAATGAGAATGGCTAAAATGAAAAATAATGCTAAAACCAAAAGTTGGTAAGGATGCAGAGGAATGGATCACTCAGCATTTCTGTTGAGATTTTAAAATGGTATGACCATTCTAGAAAATTAGTTTGGTAGTTTTTTGAAAAAACTAAAAATGGATTTAACAGATGACCCAGCAGTTACACTCCTGCTCACTTCTCCCAGAGAAATTAAAAAGCTATGCTCATTTACAAACATTACAAAAATGTTAATGGTTGTTTTATTTACAATATCCCAAAACTGGAGAAAACTCAAATGTTCATCAATGGATGAATGGTAAGCAAATTATGATAAATCCATACCATGGGTTGCAACTCAGCGACGAAAAAGAGTATGTGCAACAACGTAGGTGAACCTCAAGGGAAGTATGCTGAGTGTTAAGCCAATCTCAAATGTTTATCCTGGTCCATGATTCTATTTATATAACATTCTTGAAATAATGTAATTATACAGATGGAAAACAGATTAGCGATTTCTGGGGATTAGGCTTCAGAGAGAGGGAGGTAGGCTATAAAGAGAGGCATGAGGAAGACTTGTGGTGATGAAACAGTCCTGCATCTTGATTGGGGTAGTAATTACATGTACAAATTTACATGTAGGATAACATTGCATAGAACTACACACGCGCACACACACACACACACACACACGAGTGCATGTAAAGTGATGAAATCTGAATAAGCTCTGTAGATTGTACCAATACTGAGGTCATGGTTTTTATACAGTTCTATAGTTATTTAAGATGCCAGCACTGGAGGAGGAGAGGTAAAAGTTGCTCAGGACTTTTCTGTACTTTTTTTTTTTGCAATTACCTGTGAATCTATAATTATTTCAAAACAAAAAGAGTATAAAAAGCAGCTATAATATATGATCTGCTACTTACTTTAGATTATGAAATCAAACAATCTGCTTAATTTTTCCCTTCCCTAATTTCTTGACTTCATGTGTATGAAAAATCAGTTTAAGGATGTTTTCCTCTAACAGTCAAGTGCTATCTTGTTGGCTAGTTGAAATGTAAAAAGATGCAAATTATTATTAGCCTTGAATGTGAAACATATCTTGATTTAGTGCATTTTAAGAATTTGGAATAGCCTAGAGTAGCTATAAATGTCATAAATGCTAAGCCTAGCAACTTAATGCTATATGAAAGTGACTATTACGTGACTTGATCTTACGCTTTCCAATTCTCTCAGTTGCCAGACTAAGATAAGCCATTTTTACTCATTTGAGAGAAACTGAAATGATACCAGATCCTTGGGACCCCTATCAGATAGAGTGCTGTCCTGGATGGCTTCTGAATCTCTCATCTTGGCAGGTTCTCAGCACTTGTAAAAATTCTCACCTGAATTATTTGGTGGTGAGGAGTACAATTAGTTGAAGTACATCTTGTCTTTTATAACTTGGCTATATTTGCGACTCTGTGAACTGTTTTGAATGCTTGATTCTGAAATAAGAAACTGAAAATTAAGAGTTTTCGAAGCCATTTAACTGATTAAGGGAAACAACGTGGGGAAACTACTAGTGCTCGTTTTAGGTTTTTAGACTTTTTACCTGTGAGGCTTCAAAGGATTTAACGAAACCAGGTAACTTGTCACTGTGAGTGAGGAAAGGCTGTTTCCGCCATGACACAGATTGAACAAGCTAAGACAGAGAGAGGCAGTTTATCAGGGACTTGGCTTTGCCCAGAATTTAGGTATCCTCACTTTCCTTACTAGTCCCTATTGACTTGCTCAAATTGCCTCCCAGTGTTTACTGTGTGAAAAGAAAAAAAAATCCATAGTATTCATTTAGATTAAAGTTTGAGGTAAAAAACATCCACTGCACATCCCTGTCATATCTCTTTTTCATTCATTGCGATTTCTTTCTAACTCCTTTGTCAACAAGATAGAAGACCACACTTACAGATTCTTGTCATATTGCTAGTAAAATTCCACCAGGGGAGCTGCCTAATATTTTATAACAATACTATATATTTATATAGGATGTGGTCCCACGTTTTTGTTCGTCTTCTTTAGTTTTTTGTCTTTTATCAGCCCTATTCTCCTTGTCTTTAGAGAATATGAATATTTCAGGCAAAAGGGTTTAATATGGAAAATGATTCCTGAGGGGATTGCTATTAGCTGTTTTGAACATTGCCTTGAAATTATCTACAATTCCCGGTTTAACCATGTGCCTATAACAAGACATTGTTTAAATGCATTTTAGCCCTATGGTATCAACTGCCAGATAAAAATAACGATTCAAAATGCTAATTTTCTGAGGAGATATAGGTTAAATTTTAAGTAAATCATTAAAAATCCAATTGAACCAAGACAAAGTCAGCACAATTACTCTAATTTAAATGTCTTCAAAAGATCCTTGTTTCCGTATTTAAATAAATTGAAAGAAAATGAAATTCTAGGATGAATATGGGTTCCATCTCTCTTGCTAGAGACCATGTCTCTAAAATCTTATTCCTATCACGTTATCATACAAAGGAAATCTTCAGACTCAAGATCCTTTGGGTTTCCCCAATGTCTTCTTGCATTGTTCTACCTGTCAAGCCATCAGACCTCCCTCTCGGAGACTAACTTGAATTCTTCAGAAAGCAAATTTATACTCATCTTAAATCTTTACCACCTCCTGCTGTTTGGTAATGAAGAGTATACACACCTGAAATTATACATTTAAAACTCTTTCACACAGAACTTAGTTAACTTACTTGCACATGTGGAACCCAGGTCTCCTTTTTCATTATTCACACATTTTTCCCTTTACTGAGACCCTCTTATTCCAAGAAGCCAGGCTTCAAGTCATGTTATTCCACTCTTTTCAGAAGAACCTCTCCTAAAATATATACAAATGAGTCTCTTAAATTCTCCAGCAACTCTGAATTTAGAATACATTTTCTCATCAGTAGAAAATGGACCAGGTAACTTGCAGATATTATTGTGCTCTCTAGACCAGGAATCAAAAGACAGGAGTGTTAATCCCGATGCTGACATTGAATTATGTGAGGCAGTGGTCAAGTCCCATCACTTTCACATCTGTTTGTCCAGTCTGTAAAAATGGAGTGTCATTTGTTCCTGTGTACTTTATACGGCAAAATTAGATATTATTGGAAAGTATTTTAAAACTTTAGAAATTGAGTTATGTGATAGGAATAGTTTATTTTTATTATGATAATGTTTATAATAAAATTCAAACTCCTTCCTCTGGCCTATGAATGCTTTAAGATCAGGCCCTTTGCAACTCACAGACTCGATTTTCTACTGCTCCCTCCTGGGCGTTAGCTTCCAGCCATGCTGGCCTTCTCTCTGCAGCTTGGATGTCCCAAATCCATTCTTGAATTAAGACTTTTGCACTTGCCCTTAATTAAGCAACTTAATAATTTCTTTTGTTCCTTCCACAAGTAAATATTTTGAAATAAGGAATTTTATGCTGATGACTGTTAGTGTGAGTATTTCCTGGAAGATATACAGCAGAAATTAGGTTTGCAAATGAAAAATTATTTCAGTTAGCTGGGTTCCAAAATGTCTGAAGTGGAGTAGTAGAAGATTAGACAAGATGTGTAGTTTGAATCAAACTGTGGAAAGCCTCTAATATTAGATTTAAAAATTTAAGTTTTTGTTTTATAGGACATGTGGAAAGTTGTGTATGTGCTAAATTCTGTGTAAAAGAGTTTTAAATGTATAATTTCTCCTCATTATCAAAGAGCGGGAGATGCTAAATTTTACAATGAATATAGATTTGCTTTCTGACAATTTCTATTTTTTCAGTGGTTAACTTAGAAGATTCAATATAGATACTTTGTAAAAATCTAAAGTTTATGTCTTCCTTTTTTTTCTGGATATACATAGACTGTTGAACTATTTAACTTCAGTCACTTCTCTCCTGATTTATATGCTACTATTTTCATGAATTTTAATTTGACAGTTGCCTTACCTTTTAGCCCACAGGACAATCATGTCTTGTGGGGTAAAAGGAAAAAAAAAATTGTTGTTTCATTGAGATGATATTTTCTTAAATTAGTCCTCATACTGTATTTTTTATCACTCTTTTTTAAGGCAGTATAATGTATTGTTTAAAGTCGTGGACTCTGCACCCAGACTGCCTAGATTTAAATCTCAAGTTTACTCAATTGCTGTGCAGTCTTAGAAAATTTACTTAACCTCTTTATACCTCAGATTTCTTATCTTTAAAATGAGAATAATAGATTTATCTCATAGAATTCTGTGTGTTAAATGAGTTCCCATAGGTAAAGCTCTTAGTTCCTGGCATGTAGTAAACGTTAGATGAATTAATTTCTGTTGTGTTCTCTTTATTCATTTCAGAGCTTCCCTCTGCAGTTACTTTTTTCCTTCTATCTGATGAATGTCATTTGTCATTTTTCTCATTAAAGATTTATTTTTGATAAACTCAGTTTTTTTTTCCAACTTTATTAAGATATAATTGACCTCTCAGTTTTTGACTGAGTGGAAAGAGTTTTATTTAACTCTTGTCCTTTAAAGAAATTCTCACTATTTTTAGAATTATAGATTGACAGTTATTTCTTAAATGGCACATTATTCCAATCTTTTTGGATTCCATTACTGCTATCATTAAGTCAACTGAGAGTCTGATTTTTCTATTTTTATAATTAATGTCTCTTTTTCTCTCCGGCTATTCTTTTGTCTTTGGTGTTCAGCATTTTCACTATGATTTGCCTAGGTGTTCATTCTTCTTGGGTTTTTCTGGTCTTCCTAAATCTTAAAATTGGGAAATTTCATCAGTTCTGGAAAATTTTAGCAATTATCTGTCTCTTCACATATTGCTTGAACCCATTCTCTTTCTGCTTATGGAAATCTGATTAGACATATAAGACGGTCTTACTATAACCCCCGTTCTGTTTACCTTCCTTTCATATTTTTATCTATTTGCCTTCTTGAGCTGCGTTCTAAATAATTTCTTCATCTCTGTTTCTTTTTCTCACAATGCCAATTCCTTTATGTTTAAGAAGAGATCAAATATATTTGTTTTATAACCTATGTCTGAAAAGTCAAATATCTGAAGTCTTTGCAAGTCTGATTATGACTTTTATTGTTTCTGTTTACCCTTACTCCTGGGGCTTTGTTTTCTGTATATTTTGTGAATATTGACTACGAATTTTTCACTATGAGATTTTCTTTTTTCTCTCCATCCGGTCTCATGTTTAAGACTGAATAATTTCTTTTACTAATCTCTGGGTAGATCATCACTCTGAAAAGATATTTCTAGTTCACCCACCCTACCTATGATTTGAAGCCCTTTGGGATCCTAAGTATATGGAGTGTCCTATTTGAACACCCCCTCACGTCGGCCCTAGGCTTTGGTCTTGGTCCCACTCTCTCAGAGAAGCCGTGAACACCAGCTGGGAATTTATTAGGATTTGGTAAATGGCCTAAATAGTTTATTGAGGCATTTAAAAATATTTTATGCTGTATTTTGTATTATCTTAAGAAGGAAGTTTTCTCATGTGTCTAGTTCCCAAATTACCAGAAAGGGAAATCTTCTGTCACCTGGCCATGGAATGGTACTCAGGATCCCAACACAACACAAATCACGTCAGAATTTACATGGAGGCTGGTGGTAGGTGCAGTGAGCTATGTGTGGTTCTGTCTTCACACTTTCCTAAGTCAATCACCAGGTAATGGGAATCGTGGAATATTTCTGGCACCAGATTCCTAGAGTTGATATCTTTTTTTCTGGTTCCCATCTCCATTAAGTGCACTATGTGGTTTTAAATAATTTTGAGCCATGTTTTTCTCTACTCTTGTGTTTTAAATATAATTACAAAGTTGACTAGAAGTCCTAGAAGACTAGTGCTGCTCTTTCTTAAATCTTTGCTTTTCCGTTTTCCAGAACGGCAGGTTCTGTTGAGGTCAAAAGAAGTTCTTAGGGTAAAATTGATGAGAAAAATAGGCCAGAACTATGCTCACATACACACTGTAGAAAACCATGTTAAAGAATATCTCCAAAATATGTAAATACTATGAGCTCAGCTTCCCATCTACAACCTATAGTACTTTGTCCAGGACACAAAAGTGTAATTTATTTTCTTGTGATTCATGATATTCACAATGTCATAACTCACTCTAGTTATGTTTGAAAGCAAGAATTCTGTCTCTCCACTTCCTGACCCTGCTGCTTGGTCCTTAAGGGGATATATAGTAGAAAACATAACCAGACAAACACACATTCTTTTTTGTGTGTACTTGATCTTCTGTTGCATTTTATTATCTATTGTTTTGTCCAGGTGCATTGGGTTAGAAAACTTTGAGGATATCTAGAGTACAACTCCCTATAAAGGCTTATTGTATGTTCCTTTTCTGTGAGCCCAGTCCTGGCCATTCTTAGCTCTTGACAGTTATCTTCCAAGCAAAAGTGCCACTAGTTCCAGTCTTAGCAAAGAGTCATGGTTGAGATGGAGAATAAGGCACACAGAAAAAGAGATATTTGATCATTTTACTACTTTCACATCCAAGTCCCTCATATGGTAGCCCTGTCACATGCTAATCAGAGTAGAAACACTTACTCAACCTCCACTGTTCTAATTTGCCAAGTAACTAACATCCTTTATTATCTATATAAATAAAAATAATTCAGAACAAGTTAGATGCTGATGGTTAAGTAGGCTCATCTCTTGTTTACTCACTGCCGCTATGTAAGTTGCATACCTACCAAGATTCAGTTGTATTTGTGCCATCTGTGGAAGTTATACATGTTGACATAATTAGGTAATTCAAGTAAACATTATGCAGATCAAGGACATATGAGTGCACCAAGAGTGAGAGCATTTGGCTCTATGAAAAAACAAACAAACAAAAAACCAAAAGCTAATAGTCTTGGACAAACTCAGTAAAATGAGTGGATTAGGAAATGCTACAATATTTTGTGTGTGAGACAACTGTGCGAAAATAATGAAAACCTTCTAGGATGCTGTTATCAGACTGCTTCACATGTTCTTACACCACTTTAAAGAAATTAAAAATTGTATGTGATACATTAGAAGCAGGATTTATGTAGTAAATATGCATATGATGTTGCGATAAAAGAAAGGATTTTCCACCAGAATATTGATAATCAGAAAAAAAGATCTCATTCCTGTATAATGATATTGGCCAAAGAATATAGAGTTAAATTGCATTGGTTAGATGACAACATTTAAGGTATGTATGATTTTTAAAATGATTTTTATTAACTCAGCACCAGTCCCAATTGTTTTAGGTAAGCAGGCTTCTAGAGACTTTTGTAGAGATTGCTCTGGAGTTCTGTAAGTAGTGATATAGCTTAAAGGCCAATATTATTCTTAGCCTAGTTCTGCCTTTTATTAGCTGTGTGTTCTTGGGCAAGTTATCTTCATCAATAAGAGATGTCAAACTCATTAATAGAGGTTGTGTAGGTAAAGTGCATGACACAATGCCTGGCACATAGAATTTCATAAATGGTAGCTGGTGCTAGTATTATGGAAATTTAAGGGGTAGTGATTTTTTTATCTTCTTATATTATCTCGTGCCAAATAATTTACCTACCATAGACTCCAGTTTCTTTGATAATTATTGTTCAAAAATATTGATTGAATACCTACTAAAATCAGGCAAGTACTGTTCTAGATGCTGGGTCTACAAAGATGAACAAGACAAAAATTCTTGCTTTCATCCTAGTAAGAGAAAAAGATAATTAAAAAATAAATAAATAAATAGCATGACATCAAGCACTGATAATTGCTAAGAAGAAAAATAAGGCAGGGACAATGTAAGGTAAACCAGTGACAGGGCTGACAGGAAATGGGGCTTGCTACTTTTCTTTTTTTTATTTGGTGAGAGGATTAGCCCTTAGCCAACATCTGTTGCCAATCTTCCTCTTTTTGCTTGAGGAAGATTGTCCCTGAGCTAGCACTTGTGTCAGTCTTCCTCTATTTTGTATGTGGGTCACTACCACAGCATGGTTTGATCAGTGCTCTAGGTCCACGCCCTGATCTGAACCCACAAACCCCAGGCCGCCGAAGCAGGGCACACTGAACTCAATCACTACCCCACTGGGCTAGCCCTGTGGGGGCATGCTCTTTATGGAGAGTGATCAAAAAAGGCCTAAGGAGCAGAGTCTTCAATGTTTTAAAACTATATTATCTGGAAAGAACTAATGACGGATGAGTCCAGGCAAAGGAAACAATGAGTACTTGGCATATTTGAGGAGCAGCAAGAAAGTCAGTGTGGTGAGAATGGAATCTAGAGTGCTAGAAGATGAAATCAGAAGGTTAGGCAGGGACCCGATCATATATGGTCTTGTAGACTATAGAAGGAAATTGGATTTTATTTTAAGAATAAACCACTGAAAACAAGGAAATGATGTAGCCTGATTATGTTTTAAAATACAATTCTGATTGCTGTGTGAATAACCTACAGAGGGCCAAACTGTAGGAAGTGCTTGCTATAGAACTGAAGAGAGACCAGCAGGCAATAGTAGAAGTCTCTCTGTCTCTCTCTCAATCTCGCTACCTTTACACACTGACATACACACATCATTAACAAGGAAGTTTCCTATATGCATCTTGAAGAAGAAAAACTAACTTGTATTCAGATGGCAACATACTATCACTTGATTTTTTTATGTAACATATGTTTAGCAATCCAATTTCAGACTCCAATTAAGGTGTGATGCTTTTAAGTACCGTCTATGCAATCAACTGCATTTATTATTTATAACTTATGACTCAATTCTAACACAAAGATGTACTTATTTTACTTTACTTGCAAATATTTTCAATAATTCAGGAAAAAACTACAAAGTGATATGATGTTATTTGAAACATTTTTCTCTGAATATCAGAGGTGATAACAGGTGATAATAAGTATATATTCTAAGCATTGAAATAAGCTTTTTTTAAAATATGCATTTTTTTAATGTATCTTATTAGTGGTTTCCAAATTAGTATTTAAGGCTTTTTAATCTCTTGATGCATGAGTTTAATGTACAAGTGTCAGTCTCCATTAAGGTATTTCTAAAAATATGTCCTGATATGCATTAGCAAAATTTATTAACTGATTATAATCTGGCATGTAGTAGGAACTTAATATATGTCTGATTAATTGCATTACTTTATTACTTTGATATAGGGATTTTATTAAAGTCATGGAATCATTTTGTTTTCAAGAGAGGCATATAAAAAAGTTTACATATTTCAGAATCCTAAAGATTATTTCATTTACTTTTTACTTGAGAGAGAGAACGAGAAGGAAGAAGGAAAGTAAAAAGGAAGGATGTAATTTAGATATCTTAAAAAGAATGGCTTTTGAAGAATTATTATTTTTTGTGTTTAAACTCCAAGGACCAAGCATTGATGCTTGCAAATGAACACACATACACACACACACACACATGCACATTTCTTCTTTTTATTTGGAGAGATTTTAACATAAGATAGAATTCTTTTAGTAATAAAATTCAATGTACTATTTAGATTTGAGAATGGAAAAAATGTGCCTGGAATACATATATAAGGATTATTTCCTAATGGCATGTTGAAAACATGAATACTGAGCATAAATATCATCTTATCAGAAATACCTTCCATGAACCCCTGCTAAAGGACCCCTTTATGTCCTCTGATCACTCATTGTCCCTTTACTCGGTGAATTTCTTCATAATATGTATCACTCTCTGACATTGTCTTATTTATCGATGTTTTCATGGTTAATCTCTCTCAAAAGTAAGATAATTGTCTAAGACCAATGTCTTCTTGAAATTCTATTGAAGATCCTTCTCTACTATTCCTGACTCCAGCCATCCTTATGAATCAATTCCCCTTTTGGTAGCTCTATATTTATATTATACTTAGAGTATTCTGCTTATTTATCTCATAGTCTATGGTTAACCTCTGTGTATATGTGCATGTGCATGCATGCACGTGTGTTTTCTCTTTGACATTCCCAGTGTACAGCACATAAGTGCTCTGATACCGTTTGCATTTGTTGATGATGAATGTTGAAGACAACAGAGAACGTTGTAAATAGAGAGGGGAAATACCCCTTTTGGGGGCATGGAGTGAGCAGAAGCTTATCAAAACAAGCTAAGCAAAACTATATTAACATCTCAGAACTCAAAATCTGAGAAAGCCCAATTTTATCGTGATTTGAACATTCACTAATTTGAATATTCAGTTCCTGTGAATTATAATTGTAGTTCCGGCAACTTTAAGTCTCTCTAATTGTTATGTGTGAAGGGCTGATATTCTTCTCTTGCTTTCTGGTAAAAGCAGTGTATAAATAATAAAAATGTTTTAAACTGTAAAAATTAGTGATTTAAGATCATTTTTTGTGCTTCAAATTGTATTTATTTCTGATATTTACTTGGAAGAAAAAAAGATGATGAAAGTGTCTTTTTTGAAGGAGGAGGCTATAAATCAACCATTATTAACTCTTAGTAACTTTCTTCCCCATTAGTGATTCCTAATGATGTAATTAAAATTGATAACCAAGGCTTAGGTTTAAAAACATAAATAAAATGGAACTAACATTATTCAGGTAGAAGACTTGCTACCAAGAGATTTCCCTCTTTGGGTATGACTGTGTTAAATTATGACCCAGCTAAGGGGAAAAGTCCTTGTCTATACTTTTAAGATGCTTCTTAAAAAAACAAAGACAACCTGAACAGCTAAGTCTATAGGGAAGAACCAGTTGCCAAGAAGCAATTGTTATTTAAAAATCATTAACAGAGTGTACAATTATTTTTCAACTTAATTGCTTTTGGCCAAGAAGGATACCACTGACACTTGAAAACTGAGAAGTTACTTGTCTATTGTAGCAATTTCTAATGCACATTTGTCAAGTTCCTGCAGGAAGTTTCACGCTAGAATTTTATATTTTTTTATGTTTATTGTGTCTTTCATGAAAAATAAAAGAAGCAAAGCATATTAATGTGCTATTCTGGTTATTGTTATAAAAATGGCATTAGACAAAAAATGTTAAATATTCATGAAAATCCTTATTTCCCTTAGGTTCTGGCTAGCAAAAGATGCTGAGAGAAATAACTCACCAAAGAAAGGAACTATGACACAGTACAGATAATCATAGGAGTTATAAACAAAGGCAGTTGACATTAATAATTAAATGGGAAAAATTCCCTGTGGAGGTTTAGATGAGCTATAGGCACAATGTGTAAAGTCACTTGGCTAACTGATCATTAGTTATGTTCTAGACCAGAATGTATATTAATGTAACTGGTTCCTCTACCCTGTTTTTCTAGTCTAATAATTTGTCTAATGTAATAAATATAGCTATTTTACATTCCCTGTGAGGAAAACTCATCCCCATTAGAACCTGATGTTTTTATTATCTGTAAAGGAGTATTCAATATAAATAAATATGATAGGGAAAGTTTATCAGATCTCTGAAGTTTTTGTGTTGTGCATTAAATGAATTCTAATGGAAATTTTATTATTGTTGTCAATATCTAAGTATATATCAATCTGACCTTTGCACTAGAGTTATTTATCATTTTATTATGAGATTTTTGAGTTGGCTTCTGTTTGTTTGCTTTTTTGTTTATTTTCTCTTTTTGAAAACTTTTATTTATCTCAACAGGGCATTATTTAATGAAGAAACGTCAGAACTGCTAAACACACGGGGACACAGGAGATCCTAGTGACCAAGGATGGCTTCCTCTTGGAAATTAGTTCTGTTTCTGTCAGTCTCTGGGTGTCTTTCAGGTAAAAATCCTGCCTTAAATATCCAATAACAATAATATGTAAAGGTCTCATTACAAAATATCCTCAGGTATTCATTTAAATTTATATCAATATTCATACTTTTCAACAAAAGGAAGAGAAAACAACCATTAAACCTCTGCTAGCATGGCAAAAAGTCATATACAATTCAGTATAAAAAAGTATTTAGAAAAATGCTATATAAGTGTTAATAAAATGAGTATCCACCCTACCTCATTGACTTTCATTTACAATCTAAACCATTGTTAATCCTCAGAAGATTTGGTAATATATATACTTATCAATTATAGCAGGTAATTATAAAAATGTCTCATTACAATTCTAAATTTCCCCATATAAAAGCAGAATCATGCTGGCTTTATGATACACACAAACACGCACAAAATCACTTAAAAGCAACTTTAACACAATATATGTTCTTGGTTGTCTCAGCTTCTCTGATTTTGTTTTGATCAATTCTATTATTCTATATACCGTGAATCTAAAATGCCATCTTTTAATCTGCAAAAGTAGTTTATGTTCTTTGGAGTAATATTAGCATAACGCTAAAAATTAATATGCCAGAAGCTTTTTTGTTTTAATTTAAGAATGTCTAGAAATTAAATTGTGGAGAGTATTTAGATGCTTACATATGTAACATTTACAGCTTGATTAGATTTAACTCAGTGGCTATATTGTATTATTAAGTGCTATCTGTGTGACTTCAACTATGTATGATGGACAAGTCCTCTTTAAAACCAAAGAAGGAATACTCAGCTTAGATTGTGCTCAAAAACTTTGTTTGAAATTGAAAGGAATGTCTTCATATAGAGACAAATTTAGTATTTCAGTAATATAAAGGAATGCTATATGTTTAAATGTAATAACCATAACGTATTTACATGCATCTAAATTCTTTTAAAAGATACATAAAAGCCTCTTCTTTGTTGAGATACCAGTAATTAACTTCAAAAGCAACAAAACAAACAATTATTAGTTAGTTATTATTATTATGTGTTGACCACAAGTGCTTACAGAAAAAACAGGTTTAGGAAGTGACATGTAAGGTATGAGACCTCCATAAAATGTTGGTAGAGACATCTCTGAAAACATGATAAAGTAGGTGAATAGTTTCAGAGACATGTAAAGTTAAACGAAAACCCTGGTCCACCAATATTATGGTTACTTAAAAAAAGAAATAAAGAGTCTTCAAATGTTAGGTTCTTTCTGCGCAGTACTACCATCCTCCCTGCTGATCTAGTCTACTGCTCTTTGACCTTCTCAGTGTCATTCTCCTCTTGAACTCATAGGCTAACTGGAGAGAATGGAAGTTGGCTTGCAAGGTGAAATAAAGTATGCCCAGTTAAGTTTGAATTCCAAAAAAAAAATAAATAATTGTTTTAGTTCTATGATGTTTCATGCACTATTTTATTTTGTTTTATCTAAAATTTAAATTAAACTGGTATCTAATGTTTTTATTTATTAACCTGACAATGCTAGGTGGAGGGAGAGTGGTAGTCTGTAACATCACTCCAAAGTTTTATTTTCTTGTACTGGCCAACACTATCCTCTCAAATAAACAGACATTTCAAAGGAGAGATTATACTGTGGTTGTGGGAAGATGAAAACACTCAGCCTGAGGTGGGTGGGGTCAATGATCATTAGATTTCCAGATCATAAGGGAATCAAGGTGCTGTTTTTTCCATGGAGTAAAAGGAAACGTTGAAAGATATAAATAATGAGGCTGAATTTGGAGATAAGATGCTGTTCAAATCACTACATAATGATGTTTCGATCAGTGACAGACCACATGTACGACAGTGGTCCCATAAGATTAGTACCATATAGCCTAGGTATGCAGTAGACTCTACTATCTAGGTTTGTGTAAGTACACTCTATAATGTTCGCACAACGATGAAATCGACTAAGGATGCATTTCTCAGAAGTATCCCTGTTGTTAAGCGACACATACTGTATTATAGACAAAGCCAAAAAAAAGTTGAAAACAAAAAACATTTCTAATTTTCACATGGAATTTATTTTTAATCTTCTGCGCTTAATATGAAGCACGTATATGTTATTTTATAAAACAGATTAATTTCTTCTCTGCTGTAGATATCTGTTTAAAATAAAATTGATTAGGTATTTGCAAGGATCAGTTATGAAGAATAATTATAATCAAAAACCTTCACTCACCTTCACCTTCTCATTTTAACAAATTATGCTGGAGGTACAGCCCCTGTTCTATTCTTATTACTTGGTAATACTTACTAATTAATACTTACAATATTTACTTATTAATACAATATTTACTTGACTATTCTATTATTTGGTATTTTGTCCTTTGGTTTTCTCTAGTTATTGCCTTTATTCGTCTATGAGTATAACATTATAGAACCTATTTGGCACAGTGAGTTGATTAGTGTTACAGAAAATGAGGGTAATTAAGCTATAGATCATGAGCACATTTTATGTTGTTGCTGCTGTTTGAACCAGCAAAACTGATTGAAGAAATGAGAGAAGACCCAGACTGTATTCCCTGTTTGTTTTGTTTATTCATTTTTTAATGGATGGATTATCTTGGTGTGTTTAGGAAATATAGAAGAACTCTTACACGACACTAAATTTAAATACTGGCTATTGAGAGCAATGGAAGGTTGATAACCTTCACAGGGAAATACAACCTTATTTTGAAAATGGACCTATAATTAAAACAAAAATGAGATAACACTATACATGTCGGAATGGTTAAGATCTAGGAAAAAAAATGGCTAGTCAGGATGAAAAAAACAAGAATGTTCATTTACTGCTGGTAGGAATGCAAAATGGTATGGCCACTTTGGAAGACAGTCTGACAATGTTTACAAAGCTAAACACAGTCTTACGGTATGATCAAGTAGTTGGACTTCTAGGCATTTACCTAGCATTTATAAGTTATGCTCACAAAAAAACATGCACATAAATGTTGGTAGTAGCTTTATTAATAATCACCAAAAACTGGAAATAATCAAGGTGCTCTTTAATAAGTGACTAAATAAACAAACTATGGAAATTCCATATAATGCAATACTTTTCAGCGATCAAGAAAAATGAACTGTCAATTCATGCAAACACATGAATGAATCCTATATGCATATTGCTAAGTGAAAGAAGACAGTCTGATCAGGCTACATACTGTATGATTACATTTATGTGATCTTCTGAAAAAGGAAAAAATATAGAGACTGTACAGCTCGGTGATTGCCAGGAGTTGGGGTCAGGGGATGATCGAACAGATCAATGAAACTTAAGGCATGTTTTGAGGGTGATGAAACTACTCTGTATGATACCATAATGGTGGATGCATGACATTATGCATTTATCAAAACCAACGGAAGTTTATAACACAGCATAAACCTTAATGTATGCAAATTTAAAAAAATAATTAAGGAGGTTAGACGACCCCAAGATGGAATGCAGAAGATGACATAGAATCTAACTGTATTATAAATATATGAAGCAATCTCGCTTAGGGTAGTGGGTGAAAAAATTTACTGAACTGGGTGACTTCAGGAGTGAATCTGCAAGATTAAAGGCAAAGAAACTATACTTAAGAACTGTACTCTAGTTAATAACATCATTTCCCCATGTTAGCAATTCTAAAACCACTATATGTGGAATCAAACAATTAAGTCAATGGATGGTGGATGGTGGAAGCCAGCTTTCTCACTGTTAGGATGGGAAGTTACAGATAAACAAGAGAAGAAGGCTAGAATGAACCATGTGGTAATGGATTAGAGTTGCAGACTTCAGTATGAACTTATGTTTAGCTTAATATAGATACAGAGTAGTATTCCATTGTGTATATATACCACATCTTCTTTATCCATTCGTCCCTTGATGGGCACTTAGGTTGCTTCCAAGTCTTGGCTATTGCGAATAATGCTGCAATGAATACAGGGATGCATGTACCTTTACAAATTGGTGTTTTCAAGTTCTTTGGATAAATACCCAACAGTGGAATAGCTGGATCATATGGTAGTTCTATCCTTGATTTTTTGAGGAATCTCCATACTGTTTTCCATAGTGGCTGCACCAGTTTGCACTCCCACCAGCAGTGTATGAGAGTTCCCTTCTCTCCACATCCTCTCCAACACATGTTGTTTCCTGTCTTGGTGAACGTGATGTAAGCTATGCAGAAATAGAAGTATAATGATGTACACCTGAAATTTTTACAATGTTATAAACCAATGTTACTGCAATAAACAAAAAATTAAAAAAATATATAGATACAGATGGTTACATATAAAAAACATTTATAGATACACATATATGCATGGCTAGGTATACACACACATATTTCCTTGCCCTGTCGTCTGAGAAGGCCTAGAAGCAATGTTCTCCAGTAGAAACCAGTCCATAAAATGCCAAGCTCTTGGTTTCTAATACCATTCTCTAATTAAAGGAATTAGGGCTGTTTGGAGAAATGATTGATTCTAGGACCAGAGCAGGAAATATACTTGATCAACCTAGAGTATCTTGTACTGCCAGAAAGTAAGGAAGTGCTAAAACAAACCAACCAATAAACACTAAAGAAACATAATGTGGAGAGTATGTCAAAGGGACACGGGAACCAAATGAAAGAGTTCCCAATGGCCCAAACTAGACAATTTGTGCCAAAAAATAAAGTATTGAGTTATAACCCAAAGAAAAAAATAAATACCCATAAGTCCATGTCAATATAAATAAGTGATTGAATGAATAAATGGATGAAAAGAATAGACAAATTTCCCATGTAGATGAATTTCAAATAATTTATGTAGATACTCTGTTCTCAAGGAGGTCTAGGGTAACTTCCCCCTTCTTAAGTGTAGGCTGTGCATAGTGACTTGTTTCTAAAGAGAACAGAATGGAAAAGGGGATAAAAAGAGTAACTTTACAGTGAGGGAATCTGATAAATGCTACCTCAACCAGGTGAAGATCAAGGTCAACATCAGCAGTGATAGTAGTTACCCTTGATATGATGTGATGAGAACGGCGCCTCCCCTCTGTGGTTTTCCTCCCTACAAACAATAACCCCAATCTAATCATGAGAAAAATATCAGACAAATCCAAACTGAGGAGCATTCTATAAAACACCTAGCTGGTGTTTCTCAAAATTTTCAAGATCATCAAAAACTTGGAATATTGGAGAAACCATCACAGAAAGAGGAGGCTAAGGAGACATGACAACTAAATGTAATGTGTTACCCTGAATAGGATCCTGCAATAGAAAAAAACATTATATAAAAACTAAGGAAACCTGGATAAAATATGTACTTTAGTTAAAAATAAAATATCAATATTGGTCCATCATTTGTGACAAATGTACCATATTAATTAAGATGTTAATAATAGAGGAAACTGGTTGTGGGTTTATGAGAACAAAGTGGACTATGCATAACGTTCTGTATGCTTGATCTGGACAAAATATGACTAAGCCCTAAAATAAGACAGTAGCGAAGGGCATCAACAAAAGTTGAGAGATTCAAATGTATTTTGGCAATAAAATATATAGGACTTGGTAAATAAAATATTTTGTATTAGAGGAAATAGGCTTCTCATTTTGCTTATGGGGTAGATGATATTACCATTTACTTGAATACTGAATAAACTAGGAGGTGTAGATTTGCAGTGGGGAAATACTGAGCTCAATAATGTAGATGTTGAGCTTCAGATATCTGTAACACACTCAGATGAAAATGTCTAAAGTGTAGGAAAGATGACTGAGCTAAAAGTCAATTTGGGATTCATTATAGCATGGATGAATTTGAGGCTCTGGGAAGGGAAATAATCACACAAGGATTATGTATATAATGATGAGTCATAAGGCAAGGAAGAAATTTTGAGACTCATGTGCTTTTAAGGGGCAAGAGAAAGTAAAGGTTGAAAAGAATGGAAGGTGAGTTATGAGTTTGGGGAAACTTTAGGAAGGAGTGATAACAGAGCATCTCCAGAAGGGAGGTGGTCAGCAGTGTCAATGTTGTGGGAAGGTTGCATGACATCAGTACTAAAAAGTTTTCTTTTTAATGATAATAATAGTTACCTTTAATGAAGTAGTGGAAACATCAATCTTGTTACAGTGAGTTGAAATGGTTAATGGAGGAGGAATTTAGACAATTACTGTAAATTTTGTTTTCTGAGAAGTTGAGCTGAGGAAGAGAAAGACAAAAAGTGGCAGATAACTTGGAAAAGATGGAAATTCAGGAAGGAGTGTGTGTCTGTACTTTTGTGGATGTGTATTTTAAGGCTGGAGAAGCTACTGTTTATGGAAATTCAATCCACATAATACATAATATACATGTTGACTATATATCACACTAGTTAGCTTTTGCTGCATAACAAACCATCCTCAAATTTACTACCTTAAAATAAACAAAAAACCCCATATTCTTCCTCACAATTCTTGGTAGTTCTGGTTTGGACAAGCTCAGCTGATCTCACAGCCCCATGAGGTTTGAAGAGGTGGGGTTGGATGGTATAATCTGGCCTTACTCACACTGCTGGTGATTGGCTCCTACCAGCAAAGGCAACAGGAATGACTTGGTCACGTCTCTGATCATCCAGTAGTCTAGCCCAGGCTCTTTCACATGATTGTGGCTTCAGGGTTCTCAGATGAAGCAAGAGAAAGGGCAAACCCAAATTTGCAAGCACTTTTCAAGCCTCTGTGTCATGTTTGCTACTGTCTCATTGACCACAGCAAACCACATAGGCAAAGACCAGATTCAAGGGGTAGAAAAGTAGTTTCAACCTCTTGAAGAGAGTAGCTGCAAAAGCACTCTGTAGAGAATATGCAATACAGTATTATTAACTGTCAGCACTATGCTGTACTGTAGATCTCTAGGACGTGTGCATCTTGCATAACTGAGACTTTGTACGCTTTGACTAATACGTCCTCATTTCCCCCTCTCTTCAGTCCCTGGCAACCACCATTCTACTCTCTGCTTCTGTGAGTTTGACTATTTTAGATTCTTAATATAAGTGGTATACTTAAAAATTTGCTCTGAGGGTCGATTTTATTTTAAGTGTTCTTATCACAAAATAATAATAATAATAAACAATAAGGAGGGCAGGAGGAACTTTTGGAGGTGTTGGATATGTTTATGCCACAGAGTGTGGTGATGGTTTCACAGGTGTATACTTACTCCAAACTCATCAATTTGTATACATTAAATATGTACAGCTTATTATGTATCAATCATATTTCAATAAAGTGGTTTAAATAAAGTATGCATATAGCAATAAGAGATATCCATGCCCATTTTTGAGCTCTACCATATATCTATTTATATCTATGAATGTTTTGCATGCAAATAATAACAAACCTATTTTAGTTAACAGTAAAGAAGCTGGAATATTTCTCTGTATCTTCACTTCAGATACAGTGATAGAGAGAGCACTGTGATTAACCTAATTATCTGAGCTTAAAAAAACTTTAAAAATCAGTAAAATTATTTTTATCAATATGAAATTAACTTCAATAAAATCTAAGTTTTTCATGATAGAATGTGTGTGTAATTGTTAGGGGGAGGAATCATAATTACGATAGCTTAGTTGTGAATGTATGTGTGACAAAAAGCATCAATATTTCAACCTCTACTGTGCCAAAATCCATGTTATTGTTTTCTTTAAAAATGACTCTTCAAGGATATATTATCCTCAAAATATGTGTATAGGTACCGACTGGGGGAGAAAATGTAGTTCAGGATTTATCTGCTTTGAATTTTAAGCAACTTTACTGACATTTCTAGGGTGCTTGTAAATTGCTTTTCGTTCAATCTCCATATTTAAACAAATAAACAGCAACAACAAAAACTAAAGGGTTTAAATTATCCTGCTCTGAATAGCCTATCCAATGGGTTTCATAATTATCATACTCCTTTTGGAATGTGGGTAGTAATTATTCTAATTTATTTTTAAATACTTAACAGTTGGAGAAATGTATTACGATTAACATTTGTTAGAAATAGGTTTCTTTCCATGAAAGGTAATAGAACAGCGTGATAGGACACTAGATTAGGGGAGATAGTGCATGTGAAATATATCATATACAAATATTAATTATTAGTATTTATTATTAGAATACGCTAGGAAGGAGCTATTGTTTGACTCATTAACTTATGCTCATTTGCTTGACGGTTTTTGAAAGAGCATTTTTTTGCACTCCTCAGTCCCAGCATGTATTTTTCAGCATCCCAAATCAGCTTGTATATTTTTATCAAAGTTACAGACTTAAGATTATTTAATTAGATTTATTAAAACTAGATAGATTTATATCTCTTATAAACTGAAAAAAAATATTTCCCCAAGTGAATTTATAAATCTTAGAATTAAAAATAATTTGGAGATTGTGTGGTCCAATTCCTTGTACTTGGGCAAGTAAAATATTGCTTGTTCTCAATAGAAAGAGGTTTAGGGTGGTTCTCTCACAGGCCCAATGTCACAGAGATGGTAACTAGTGGAAGAAAAATGAGAAGGCTGCCTCCTGTAGCAATGCTTTCAACATGAAGGTGAGATAAGAGAGGAAATCCAGTTGCTCAGAGCTATGCTGACCTCCTTTCTACATAAGTACATCTAGTTACTTTCTCCTGAATTGCTTCAGATGCTTCTGAGTAAGCTGTATTCCTCTAAAAATAACCAAAGAAAGGACATTTTTCCCTTTCCTTTGACCCCATTCTCCTGCATTGAGTTAAATCTATTTTATTGGAAAGGTGACAGTTTGTTCTTTCTGCCAAGAGGATGATATACTATTGAACAGAGAATGTCTGTCATTGATAAGCTTATACAAATACTCTCCTTCTTCTTGGTGGCAGCGTGGTAAATAGCACAGAACTTTGTCACTGCCAGCTAGTGCTCCCTAAGAACTTTAAAAGGAAAATGAAAACAGAAATGTTACAGAAAACAGGTGCCTGATAATATTAAGTCTGACTGGCTTACTGCAGTTGAAAAAGAGAAATGGATTATGGGTCCTCCGTAATCATTTTGAAATTATGTATATGCACATTGTTTTAGTTGTCCCAGAAGTCATGATGATAATGGAGCCTACGTCAGTGCAGGAACCCAAGTTGACTTTTATCAGCTGTGCACTTGGTGGTTTTAGACATGTAATTAATCAGAAGGCGATTTAATTTCTCCTTGTCAGCAGGTCACCTGATTTAGTGAATTTGTTTGTTGTTTTTATCTTAAGGGCAAAGAAAATGTTAAAAGGTATCTATAATAGTCAGCAATTCCTGGAGTAATATAAAAATTAAACCATTGACTAAAGAGACCCAGATTCAGCATCCTAGAGAAATGAGAGTAAATATGTATTCTCAGTGCTTTGGAGATTAAAGAGAGAATTAACTAATTTATTAGGACAGCTAAATCTTACTTCTCTTACATAAGAAAATTATTTAAAATGTTTCCACTTGAGTATTGGCTAAGGAATAAACAATATACATCAAAGTGTTTCATAATCTAGAAAGTGCCATGAAAGTTATCTCATGCTTCTTAAACTGGACTGACTCTTACTGGAATTATTATTTTCAACAATGATGAATCTTTCCTGACAGAAAATTAATCATGTATGTTGATTCTGTTTGTTATTATAAAATAATGCTCGAAGAATTCGTATTGTATTGTGTCCATGAAAACTTGTGGACAAATGTTCACAGTATCATTTTTTAAGCAGAGATAAATTTCTACCACAGTAATAGCGCTGTGAAATATGTCTATTTATGGTAAAGATTGTTTTATTGCTTAGCATGAGCTTCTGGGGAGCTGTCACTATGTAGTAATTTGTCAGCAACAAAATAGCTACTTTTCGATATCTCATTGTTCAAATACAGGTCTATTCCGCATATAAAATGGAGAGAGAGTTCATTGAGTACTCAAGCAAGCTGGACACAATTGAGATGCAGAAGAAATGCAGGGAAAAATTCCTGCTCTCCTTGACTTCAAATAAATTTTATGGATTTATTAGGACTCAAATGCTGAAAATATGTCATGTGTAAAATAAACAATATAAAACTAGTTGTGAGAATGAAAAAGGGTTAAGTGCTGTATATTCTCTTCTGTTTACTTTAGCTCTTTGGGAAAATCTTATTTTGCTAACCATCAAGTTAACTACAGATTTCTTGAAATTTTGTCAACTTCTTTATTTGGTGATATTTATTTAATCAAGCGTCAACCACATTATGTTTCTTTTCTAGCATTTAAAAAAAATACTTTCCATTCTAATTCTCACTGTAGCTTTAACACTGAAATTTGTCACAGAACTTAGTTATTCATAATGTTGTGTTTATGATGGTGACTGTGCTTACAGCATGATCTTAACCTCACTGTGGATTTAGAGTATGGTAGAACCATCCAAATGGTCCAGATCAGAGATAAATATGGTTTTAAGTGATGATCTTTTCCTTTTTATTACATGCATATTTTTCAATTATGATTTTTGTATGCTTAAATAAAACACACAAGAACATCTGCTCTATAAAAACACAGACAATGGGCCGGCCCAGTGGCGCAAGCGGTTAAGTGCGTGCGCTCCGCTGCAGCGATCTGGGGTTCGCCGGTTCGGATCCTGGGCGCGCACTGACTCCTGGGCGCGCACTGACGCACCACTTGTCAAGCCATGCTGTGGCGGCGTCCCATATAAAGTGGAGGAAGACGGGCATGAATGTTAGCCCAGGGCCAGTCTTCCTCAGCAAAAAGAGGACGATTGGCAGATGTTAGCTCAGGGCTGATCTTCCTCACAAAAAAAAAAAAAAAAAGAGAGACAATGCCTGTTCTATTTGATGTTTCATACACAAGACCTAGCATAATACTTTCTATAAGTATGTGTATCTATTTTTGAAATGAATGAAAGGAAATAGTTAATTGTTTGATTCTTTTCTTCCGTTAAGAGAAGCATAAGCTATGTTTCTGGTTATAGCAATTTCTGGTCAGAAAACATCCAAAAAGGATGAATAATTTTGGATTTTCTAACCTGATCATTTGGATGGTTTCCAATACCAAGAACTAAGCTGAGGCTTCTTTGGACATCCTGATGTCCTGGGTTAAAGAAGTAGCAATTATCTTAGATTAGGTAAGGGGATTGTGAAAATAGCCAGTAAAAAATTTAAAAGAAAGAAAGAAGGAAAGGAAAGAAGGGAGAGGGAGAGAGACAGGGAGGAAGAAAGAAAAAGAAAAAAGTGAAAAGAAAAAGAAAAGAAAAAGGTAAAATGTTTGAATCGTCAGTGCCTTTGATCAGGCTGCTCACGCCTTACGTCACCCATTTCGACTCAGGACATAAGTCTGACAGATTTTGCTTCAAGAGATTCCAAAAGTCCCTAAGAGGACACCTGGCTTATATGCCTCTCTATTTGCTTCTCTGTTGTAATTCGGAGAGATGCGCCAGCTGACAATGCCTTTGCTGGCCTAGAGCTATTTTCATTTAATGCCTAAATTGAGAAAGAACTATTTCAGCCTGGCCCCTGGATCTATATTTGTTCCAGCATAACTCTGAAGAAATTGACTGTTTTTTAAAATGGAATTCAGTAGAACTCAAGATGCAGCATTTGTTTCATTTATGGTTCAGTCTGTGTTCTAAAAAATATGATAGCTGTGGATAAAAAGGTCCAAGTGGGCATAGCATGTATAACTTGTCAAAGATATTGTGTATTGGGGATAGAGATTACAGAGATAAAAGGCATTTTTTAAAATATTCTCATTCCCAGTCCCAGTGGCCTAATAAATTCCAAATATCTTTTAGTCCAATTTGTTTATCTGTTAATTTAACAAATGTTAATTCAGTGCCTTCTACTTATTGTTCTATATATCACTAAGGATACAGCAGTGAACAAGACAGACAAGATCTGTGTCCTTGAGGAACTGACATTCTAGGAGAAAAGATGGACAACTTAGCAAGATAAGAAATAATACAAGTTCTGATAGGGACAATTCCCATAAAGAAATTAAGTAGAATAAACAGATAGTAAGTGATGTGTATGGTGATGGAGTAACGAGGTGTTACTTTACATAGGATGATCAAGAAAGGTCACTCTGAATAGATCTCTAAGGAAAGACCCGATGAATGTGGAAAAGCAAGCCATGTGAATATCTGGAGAAAGCGTTTTGGCAGCAGAGGAAGGGAAATGTCAAAGTCTCAAGAGGGAACAGACTTACTGTGTTTGAAGAAGAACCAATATAGAAGAAAAGAGGAGAATCTAAATGGATGAAGAGAGTAGACTGACTGACAAAAAGAGAGATAAGGGGTGAAATAGATAGGCAATGACCAGATCCCAATTTAAACAGAGGAGAGATGTAACTTGATAACATGTTAAAAGGTCATGCCAGATGATTTACGGAAAATAGATTGTAGAGCGTGGGCAAGAATCTTAGCAGGGAGAATATGTAGGTTGCTATTGAAAAGTCTGGGAGAGAAAAGATGGCAATAATGATTCAGACCTGAACGTATTCAGTGGCTATTTATCAATTTCATTATGAGTCAGCAGTGGTATGTGCTAACTAGAAATGAGCTACCATGGTCTTCAGCTGTGTAAACAATGTCTAAAATAAGGGAGAGATTAGATCTACATTGCGTCTATCACGCTAACAATGACTGTGATATTATGTTCAGTTCCAGGCTCGATCATATCATGGACATATAGGTAAACAAGAATGTATTTGGTGGAGGGAAAGCAAAGTGATGCGGAAAAACTTGAAACCATATTATAATAGAAATGATAAAAGGAACTAGAACTAAATCAAAGATTCAACTAACATTTAAGGGAATTGCCGATCAAGGATTCAGAGGAAACTTCCTCCTTCTTGCCAGGTTTTTCCTGAATTAATTGTTTTTTGTAAACCAATGACTAAAATATTCAGAACTCCAATATACAAATATCTTAGGGAGAGCAGGCAAAAAGGTGCTTTGCAGTTAAATTCTGGGTATAAATCTTGGTCATATTTTATAGAGTGCTTTGGCCTGCCTCTTTTATATCCGGATTAACAATAATGATTTTCAAGTGCAGATTGTCTTTATTTGGGACATTGAGAGCTGGCCTTTGTATGTTGTCTAATAACAAGCAACTATAATTGTTCATGGCATAAAACAAGATATAAAGACTTTGAAAAAATAAAAATAAAGACTTTTTTTCTTAATGCATCATTTATAAATATCATTTTCAGTATCCTGATCTCTCAGTGAGATGTATCAACCTATTATTTCCCATGACAAGGAAGAATTGTCACATGGCAAATAAGCAGGAATCTCAGCTCAAAAGACAGAATTTCCAAAGGTTAATACTACATACAACTGCTATCTTTAAGTAACTAAACGTTTGGCATATATAAGCAGCTTAGACTTATTCTGAAAAATCCAAAGGGAGAAACCAGTCAAAGTACAGAAAAGCAAGAGGTAGAATTAATTTGTCTAAAAAGAAGATCATTCTAAGCAGCTAGAGTTGCTCAGTGGTAGAATCGACTCTATCTCAAGAGAGTCTGTCAGTTCTCTATAAAGAAAGTTCAAGCATGAACTAAATGATCATTATGTAAAGATAATTTTAGCATCAAAGGGCTTGCTCAATCAGATGATATAAATGCTTTTTGCTCTAATCCTTAGAACTATGATTCTGTAAATTAGACTTTAATGAACAGTTACAAGTTTTTTATTTTATTTTTATCATATTTTTAATAACAGAGGATCTTTAATAATGGAGGATTACCAAATGAGAGAATGGTTATAAGTAGAAGAACTGAGAATGGAAAGAATGAGTTGGAAGTTAGAAACAATATATGGATACCTCCAATGGAGTTGACATTTATTGGATATGAGAATAAAAGAGCAGAGAATAAAAGATGCTTCTGTCTGCTGTTTTGAGCCAGCATGTGGGAGAAGAGTGGAGCCAGCAATAGAAATAAAGACAAAAAAAGTAGATTAGTTTGAAATTAAAGATAGCAAAATATGATGGAATATTGAATTTAAGAAATAAACAGTTGATATAGTCAAATAAAATGCAATGAATTGGGGAGAAAAATTAATACACTAGAATCTGTTTTTTCACTATGGAGCATAAATTGTCAAGAACCTAATCTGTTTTGGATTCCATCCAAGGAGATTTATTTTTTTAAGTAATAAAATAGATCTGATTATACAAAGGTCTTTTCGTGAATTCAGATGATTCCATTCTGTGAAGCTATTCTGTTTGGTCAGAAGCTTGTTTTAAATATAGTTTCCTAATAAGCTTCCAGAAATGATTCCTTTCAGAAAGCAAAATAGCATATGTGTGGGAAAATAGCCTAGAATTAGAAGGGCTATGTACTAATTTCAACTTTGCCATGAATTATGGGACTTTGGGCAAGTCATCATTTCCTTCTCTGTGACATGATGGCTTAGGCTACATTGTTTTAAATCCTCCTCCATAATATAGTATTGTTTTCCAATCATCTCAGAACTTTTAATAAAGCCTCAAAGTTGAGAACAATAGACAATAAGTGTTCCAACATTTGAAAGAATGGTGCTATACACATCCAGGTGTTATTTACTAAAAGATGTGAAATATAGTTCAGCCTAAACAATAAGACAATTAGAAATTTAAAGCAAGTTAAGAGAAGTATAAAAAAGAAGTCTTCAGACTATATAAAGCTGATAGAAGTGGACTGAGTTTTCTCTTGCTATCACCAAGGGGAAAGAGAGGATACTTCTCTCAAGCCAAGAGAGCAAGCTCCAGAGGAACCCCTTGTGGCAATTGGAGTGTCTGCAGGAAGAGACTTGCCTCTCACTCCACTGCTAAATACTTGCTAACTTCAGAAACTCAGATGTCCATTACGAGAGAGTGATGGAGAAGAACATGCTAGAAAAGTCTTGGGAAAGCCTGACATGCATTCCCAAGAGTTTGAGGGTGGGTGACACGGTAGTAGAAGGGCATAGAAACTAACTCTTGTTTCTTAAAGACATGAAGTTGATAATATTTATTCTTGAAGGCTGAATGAGATTAAAAGGTCACAGAGGATACACTAAGTTACTAGCATTCAGAAGGGCAAAGGTTCATGAACTTTCTGAGGGACAGAGGTTCATCCTGCAGAGGTAGCCAGGCTTGAGCCATCTTAATGGATTCTAGCCAATACCATCTGACCGGAGGAGATGACCTCAGAAAAAGAAGAGGAGGGTAGACTCCCACAGGTTAGAACTGGGAAGGTGGCATCAGCATAAGATGTCAGTCAGAGAGTGAATTGCCATTTCCAGGAACTGGACAGCATGGTGCATTATAAGGAGACTCCAAAGAACCATCATATGTAACCCACTACAGAATCAGCATGTGGGCATCTGCCATGAAGATAGCCTTGTTGACCATATTCACAACAGTGCCAGTCAATGAAATCAACTAAGACTTTTGGCCTTTATCTTTCCAATAACATCTGAAAGATTCATCAGGAGAAGGGAGGAGAGAAATTAAAAAAAATAAAACCCACCTCTTTTACCTTACCAGGTCCTCTAGCCATGGGGCAAACCTAATCTGGAGAGAGGAGGGATGAGAGACTGAAGTTTTGGTCTTGACAAGGCTGGATATATTAGTATACAAAAAATTAGTCACAAATGCCAAAAGATGCCTTGTTTCTAATACCTTAAAGTGTATGGAAAGCTGGGGACCCATGGAGAATGTCATCCAGGGCAGGGGAAGGGAAATCTGGCAGAAGAAGTTTAAAGGCAGAAATGGTAGATAAATAAAACTTTTCAGTCCCTATCAGAAACTTATTATGTATAGTTGGATATTCTTTCCGTATTGACATATAAGCCTCCTGGTAACCTGTCATCGATATTATTCTTTCAATAAAAATGTATTGAGTGCTACTCTGAGTCAGGCAATGTTGGTGAGACACTGTTGGTAAACCAGAGATAAAGACCACTCTACAGTCTTCGTTCACAGAGGTTACAGACATTTGGACTGATGAACAAATCTTGAACTACACCGAAGGAAGAAAATTGCCCAGGAGTCTCTATGATATAGAACATACCTTATAGTAATCATAGTTCCATTAGAGATCTTTCTTGGACTCTTCTGGCACATTTATTAAGCAATTCATGTCAAAAGACTTCGGAAAAAGACAAGGCTTAAGGTGAGGAGGTGGGTGGTGAGCTATTGAACATATGTGAATAGGCAGAAAGTAAAAAAGTGCCTTAAAACAAAGAGAAATACACCAGCATTTTGCACAGGGAGCCCTAGATCTGCCCGCTTATATCCTTTGCCACATTGTGGAGATTCTTGCCCAATTCCCCTCCTTACCCCCAAGCACTCATATGCCATAACCATATACTCTAAATGGACTCTTCACTTTTAGGAAAATAAATTGAGAGTATATGACTGGCAGATTACAAACAATTAATCTTAATGTTTGGAGAAAGCATGGAATCCAGAACAAAGAGATGTTTTTACTAGGTTAATGTGCAGACGTTATGACATTTATGTTTCTACTATGCATTTTGCTATAACATATGTGAATATAGTAGTTTGTTATAGAATGTTATCATTTTCATTTCATTAGAAAGCATGAGTGGTTTTTTCTCTTTGAGAGAGTACATAGAACAATCTATTCTTAGAGTGATAAATAAAATAAAACAAAATAGAATGTTTTCCCATAGCCTATGGGAATATCATATGATAATTACCATAAACATATATTCAAGGGTTTGGACAACCCTTCAATTGTTGCTTCTAAAATATTTAAAGGTGATTCTGTATTCTTGAAGACTTTTATAACAATGAATTAATTCCCAAAGGTTTCCACTGTGTTTATTTACTATTGGCTATGAATAATAGCCATAATCATAAAATGAATCTTGTGAAATACATCAGAGAATTATTCATAAGTATTGAAGCATTAGTAAAAAAGATATGATTTCTACACCAAATGTTCTAAACCGAGTTCCTCAATCTAATTTTTCTATTTGCAACTATTAACTTTAAAATAGAATATTTAAGTTATTCAGCTTTGTTCTCTCTTTTGGGGAAAAATATATGGTAAGTTACTAGGTCACGCACTTTCAGTCCTATAATCGCCTTAATATTCTCCTACTTGAAAAAGAATTGCACCCCTTTCCTCCTAGCTTGCCATGCTTCAGTCCCATTGGCCTTCATTACTACTATATCCCAGTATAGGCCTTCTCAAAGTGTGGGCCACAGATTGCAGAATCTCGGAGACACTTCAGAGGGTCCATGGTGTCAAAACTATTTTCATCATAATATAAACATGTGGGCCTTTTTCACTGCCTTGATATTTTCGCTAATGGAGCAAAAGCAATGGTGAGAAAACTGCCAGTCAAGGCAGTGGCACCAAACAGTATTAAATAAAATTGAAAATCTAGTCTCACTCAATAATGTCCTTGAGAGAACCACAAAAATATTAATTTTCTTAAACAAAACTCTTGAATACACATCTTTTAATAATTTGTGTGACAAAATAGAAAATATGCCTAAAGTACCTCTGCTGCATTCAGAAGTACAGTGCTTGCCTCAGGGAAAGTCACTGTGGTTTTGTTTATGATTGTGCTGTTGTTTGAATTGTGAGACAAACTAGCCAGCCACTTTTTCATGGAACATTGTTTTTATTTGAAAGAAAGACTGACAAACTGTTATTTAAGCGTGTATACTTACCAGATAATTTCTGAAAAATGAGCTAAGTGGGTCTGCCACTTCTTGGGAAATGACTGACAATATTTGTTGCCAGTAACAAAATTCGTTGTGGTTTTATTATAGCTGTTTTAAAATAAATACATTTTTATAATTTCTTAATTTTTATTTTTAATATAGTAAAAAAGTAGATAGTATAACTGACCTAAAGAATCATTCTTTGGAGGCCGGCCCTGTGGCTTAGCGGTTAAGTGCGTGCGCTCTGCTACTGGTGGCCGGGGTTCAGATCCTGGGCGTACACCGACGCACCGCTTGGCCAGCCACGCTGGGGTGGCGTCCCACATGCAGCAGCTAGAAGGATGTGCAACTATCAACTATCTACTGGGGCTTTGGGGAGAAAAAAGGGAAAAAAAGGAGGAGGATTGGCAATAGATGTTAGCTCAGGGCCGATCTTCCTCAGCAAAAAGAAGAGGAGGATTGGCATGGATATTAGCTCAGGGCTGATTTTCCTCAAAAAAAAAAAGAATCATTCTTTGAGAACGTCAATAATTTTTCAAACTGTAAATGAGTCCTAAAAGCAAAAGGATTGAGAACAACTACTCTACTACAAAGTTGAATGCATTGTAGACCCTTAAACATATCTGTTCACTAAAAGGGGAGGAGTAAAGACTGGAAAAGTAATCATGCGTAAGATCATGAAGATCATATCTGAAGAACTTGGTAATCCATGACAAAGAATTTGGATTTTATCCCATATGAACCACTGATATATTAAGTGAGTTATTGGAATTTAAGATTTCCGAGGTGAGGCAGGTGAACGACAGTGGCAAAGACAAGATGTGGTTGTAAAATAAATTGTTCATCATTTCCTTCCTTTCCATTTTCCTTCCTCTGAATTCAATCAGATATCAAGTTAGTTCATTTCTTCTATTATAGTATCTCACATCATTTATTCCATCTTTTCTATTTCTATTAATTTAATTAATTCCAGTCCCAAATCACCTCGTGTCCAGTCTTCTAATTTCCATCTGGTTTCCATGCCATCAGTCCTTTGCTCTTTCAACCCATCCTGAAATCTGCTGGCTGATTAACCCACGTAAAGCCAGTCTTGGCTACATCATCATCACCTCTTAAACTCAATCAGATATAAAATAAACATTAGTGTTCACCATTAGTGAGATGATAAATCTTAAACGTCTCAGCATAATGGCCAAGGGCCCTAGTCACCTCTCTGAGTATATATTTTACTCTTTCTCTGAATAAAAGCTGCTCCAATTCACACTCTCTTTAAATATGCTAAATCTATTTCAATCTGGGTACTTTCTTTCTATTGTGCTCTCCAGCCTGAAATGTCCATAGTTCTTGGCTCATCATCTTACATAGATTTAGTGAAATAATCCTTATACAGCAATTAGTACAATGCCTGAAATGTCAGTTATTTTTATTCTTCTTATTAATATCATTGCTATAATGTAAGCTCCTGGAGGGCAGAAAATATTACTTATGTTTTATTTGAATCTCTGTTACATAGTAAATGTTTCTGCATATAGTACATGTTCACAAAGTGTATGTGGTTGGTAGTAATGATTACCCACATGTTGACTAACTTTCTTTAAATTTGGAGGGAAGAGCCAGTCATCTAAGAAAGCTGCTTAACAAGGCATAAGATTTTAAGAAAGACACCAAAATAAAATATAATACTCAAATTCAGGGCACCATAAGGTGCTAGACATGGAACTCTGTCCAGAATATGATATATCTTCATCACCTAGGCAGAGAACCATTAACAATAATCTAGCGATGTGCAAAAGTTTCATTAATCAACTTTTTCTTGGTAAATGAAGTTCGATCAGAGTTCAAGTTAACAATTTATGAAGTTCATATCATATATTGCAAAACAGATAGTATCACAAACAAGATTACATTGACTATTAAGAAATAGTGTCTCAGAACTGGAGAGGTTTTGTAGTATGGATAATTGTCTTGATGTGCCTCTGACTCTAGAAAGTGAGGCAACTATAGAAGGAGCCTAGCCTGCATAGCATCTCCATGTAGAATAGGTCTCGGAGACACACCTCCACTTGCTGACATTACAGGGAGGATTTTCTTTTTTGGAAGAAAGTACTCATTCTGAGGACCTAAACAGAGTAATGTAGAAAGGGAACTGCCTGAAAGAAACAATGTCTCCCATAAAGGAGACAGAAATTCAATAGCAAATTGAATGGGGTATAGGGAGCTAAGGCCCTGAAAAGAAGAGGAACCAGATACAGTTACAGGATACCTGGGAGCAAAACCCACAGTTTGATACCACTTGACACCAATGAGGAGCCACTCTTTCTGTAATCAGTCTGGGTAATCATATGTGTAGTTCCATTAGATGGTATGCTCTATCTCTTTTGAAATATCATTCAAAGAATTTGAAATGTGCGTGTAGGAGAGGGTGTATGTTCTCAAGTTGGAAATCATTTGCAGGTGTTATAAAGCTTTTGCTAAAGGAAAACTGTAGAGAGAATTAAAAAAATAAAGGTCAATTTAAAAACTGGTAGCATAATTTTCTCTTAACAAAATAAATGCCATTTGTTAGCAAAATGCTTTGATGGACTATTTTGGTCTTCAAAAGAGCGTGCCTAAAGCTTGGCCAAAATGGGCCAAGCTGAGAGACAAAAAGAGCTGAATGAGTCTGCTTAATGAAGTGGAAGGCATTTTTTAATTTTCTTATAGCCGAATTAGAGGAGGAAGAAGCAGAGAGGAGCAACAGAGCAAGAAGGCAAGAACCTGAGGAAGATACTTAGCCAGTGAGAAAGTCCCGAGATTGCTCCCCCTTCCCCACTGGCCCAGCTCAAGATTATGTACCATACGCGATCACTTTATGAAATGGTATTTTGCAGAAGTCAAGGCAAAAGCTCTGTGTTCCATGTTTATGTCATTTTAGGACAAAGAAAAGGAAAAGAAAATGTTCATGGGTGAAATTAGGAATTTGAGGGAACTAGAACTTTGGGAACCAAGACATAATAAAGAGACGTTAAATCCCCAGTGAGCTCTCAGAGACATTGGCAGAGAGCAGGTGGTGTTGGTAGGAGAATGTGAACTTTCTACACTTTGTGGTGTAGGTCTCTAAGCCATTTGATTTAATATATTAAAGATAAAGGAAGATTTCTAAAGCTAGAGGACCTATGGATACCCAGCAGTTGACATCTGGCTAATGCCTGACCTCTGTTTACGTTCAAAAATTAGGAAAATCTAGGATGGTAAAAACCACATCAATATGACACAGTGAAACAGGTCTCAGTATGGACCAGCATCGTAGCAGTATTCCTGCCTGCGTTGGGAGCTGAGTAGCTGGAACAACTTTGTGTAATGTGATTAGACTTTCTTAGCATAAGTAATTGTCACAGTTGCTGTTATGGAAAAGTAATTAATTACATGAAGTAATTATAGTTTTCCCTCAAGTATGCTTAGGTTTGACTTTTTTCCCCCTAGAAATTAAAAAAGCAACATTGTGTGTATCTTTATAGACGGTGTGCTGTTTGGGGCCATAATTGCAGGGTAGAAAATGGCATTGACAGAATGTGGAACATGTTGGTGAAACTAAAGCAGTGGTAGATCAAAATGTTAACATAGTGTCTTAATCTAAGAAATGACTTTGAAGGGGCAGATTTAAAATGAGTATACTTTTGGGGAGAGAAATGCTTTATAAACACTGTCTGCCTGAAGAACAGAATCAGAATATACCAAACATAGTCATACCACCTGTGATTTTGCAATTTCAGAGGAAATCACCATGAATAAGATGCAGAAGTGCAATAATTTGGAAGTATGTGCATATTTAAGTCTTTTGATTAATTTCAACTTAGAATTCAATAAGTTTTACCCTGATCATTCAGTATTCATGTATTCAAAATTCTAAACCACCAAAACCAGAAAAAAATTACTTCTTTAGAAGAAGAATCAGAAATAAAGCACATGTATATTTAGAATATTAAAATAGTCATATCCCCTTGAAGAAATGTTGTAGTAGAAAGTGAACCAGAGGTGACTGTGGGAATATGTTATCTATAGTGAATTTCTCACATATTAATTCATATATATTAAAAAATCATTACATTTTTAAAATATTTGAAGAAAAGATATTTAAGTAGAAAGAAATAATTAAAACATACACCCTTTCATGTTAATATCAACTTAAGTATTAATCATTATTACTTACCAGTCAAGCATATATGACATAAATACCATATCTCCAGCACTGAGATAAAAGTAATGGGACACATGTTGACAGAAATATCAAACAAGCTGCCTGTCCTCATAATATTCTTAAAATATTCTTGGAGCTGGGGGAAAGTTAATAAGCAGGAAAATAAAGGTGAAAAATACAAGATAAACCATACTGTAGAGAATCTACACACTCTATAAATGATAAAGAAGGGGGTTTTATAGAAAAGCAATTACGGAGAGATTCACTGCAGTAGTGGGTCTATAGCCAGTGCTTGAAAGATAAATTTGAGGTATGGAGGAGGGAAGATCATCTATGTGAAGGGGAATATCATGAGCAGAGACATACAGATCTATATTTCCATGGGAGGGGATCCAGTGAAGGAAGTGAGGGAAAAAAAAGTGGAAAAGAAAAGATCATTGATTAATGATTATGTAAGTTAAGAAAAGTAAAAAAATAAAAGAGAAAAGACTGCTGGATACAGATATGAGAAAATCATGAATGACCTCAGAGATTAATGAAAGGGAGCCGAGATTTGTATTAGAAACCCTGGGTTTAAACCTTGGAATTGCTGTTTACTAGTTGTGTGACTTTATACAGGAAACTAAACTACCTTGAATTTCCTCAACTCTAAAATGGAAATGATAATAATTAATTCGTAAGTGGTGAGGTTAAGATTAGGACAATATTTCTCAGAACATATAACATATGTCTGACATAATTGAAATACGTGTCAAATAAATGTTATTGAATGTGAGTCTGAGAAGGAACCCTCAGACCTAGGTATAAATTGTGTGTGTAGGTGTATGTTAGTAAAAAAAAAAAAAAAAGAAAAAAAAATAGAAGTAATATTAAGGGGCTCATGGAATCAAATTTATTTAATGATTTGTTTCATTTGTTTCCCAAACTAGAATAGCCGAGCAAGCATGAAATCAGCAAAGGACCCATTGGAGAAAGAAAGAGAGAGCAAGAGCAAAGGGGAAAGAGTGGAAAGGGAGAAACAGAAAAAGTAGACTAAAGAGGAATATTTCTTTGAAAGCTGGAAAGTAATGGGAGGGATGTAATTTCCTTTGAAATAGGAAGAAAAAATACAAGGATGTGGGATAAAATGCAGATAATGCTGAGTTCAGGTTTTTGATTCAAAATGAATAAATACAGAAACAAACAACAAAAATAAACATATTTCAAAGTGTGATGGAGTAGTGATGGTGTCTGGGGAGTACTGCTTAAACTAGGGAGGTGGCATTTAAATGAAACCTAAAGGATGCAGTGTTGCGACTATGCAAAGAATCATGGCAAGAACATTCCAGACAGAGGGAACAGCAAGTGCAAAGGCTGAGCAGGAAAGAGTTTAGAGTAAGAAACAAAAAGGAGGCAAACATGGAAAGAGTACAGTGAGCTAAGAGGAGAGTGGCTGGAGATCGTTATAGAAGCAGGCAAGTGCCAATCATCTTATTGATCATTTAGTCTGTAAAATACCATACTATTTATTTTGTAAAATACCGTAACACCAGGAATACTGGTGTTTTAGCATACATAATGCATGGTATACATTAAGAAAAAGGTGTTCAAAATTCATTTCTCAAAATGCCTATAAAAATAAATTTTACTATACTTCAAATAAAAATATTATAAGCATATGACAAAACATGAGGTAAAACGGAAACTAATAAAACTATAAATGCAAAGAATACGTTATCATTGTAATGCAAATTATGAGCCGCTAATGACTCTGTGCTCCCTTTGATTTCAGTCCATGATGCTCAGGGATCACTCTGAGTTGCTGCCCCTGATGGAGCTTCCCAACGTTGGCTCAGGCCTTCCTGCCCTGTTTGGGGCCCTCAAGAGGAACTTGGTATATTTCCTCTGCTAAGGAAGTCCTCACTGGCCACCAAATCTGATTTAATCTCCTGTTAACTCCGGCAGGGTGGGAGCCCTGCTCATGATATATCCTTTCCCCTTTCCCCCAGAGATGCGCTTATTTCAGAATGTTCTTTCCACATTACTGAGCCAAATCTTTTTATTTGGTAAGGGGTAGGGGACAGAGAGATAAGAAGATGACAAGGGATATGGAAATTGAAAGAGTGATGGGTTAAAGAGAGTCTGGGGGGCCCGGGATGAAGTCAGGGATAAGGGTAAAAGAAAGCAGGGAAAGGGAAAGGGGAAAAATTATAGAGAGGGCCAAAACCTTGCTGACAAATGCCTGAAATAAGGCATTATACAAACAAAAATACTAGTATATTAACTCTTAAAAATTGCTTAATATAATGGAATAGTGAAATAATAACATCTCCATCAATAGAGATGAAGAAAGGTAGGCAGATTTGGTTTAAATTTTATAGATGGATATGGGAATTAAAAAGAAAGAGAAAATAGGATGACTCATAAGGTTTCGCCTTGAGCAGCTGAGTATACTAAAATTGTTTACTAATTTCTTTTTACTAAAATTGTGAAGACTGTGAGCATATGAAACTTAGAAGAAAATCTCATGGCTCTGTTTGGAATGTCTTACGGTTGTGATGCCGCCATAGGAGGGTTGGTTAGGTGGTTGGATATACAGATCTGGAGTCTCAGGGAAGTGAGGGCTGGAGGTATAAAGCTCAGAGTCATTGGCAGGTCTTTGTCTTTAAAGCCAGGAAACTGGATGCGATTACCTGGAGAGGAGTCAGTAGATGAGAGAGAGAAGTTCTAGTAAAACCTGAAAGTAAGGTTAAAAATATGAGCAGAGGGCCGGCTCTGTGGCTTAGCGGTTAAGTGCGCGCGCTCTGATGCTGGCGGCCCGGGTTCGGATCCCGGGAGCGTCCCGAGGCACCACTTCTCCGTCCAGCGTGAGGCCGAGTCCCACGTACAGCAACTAGAAGGATGTGAACCTATGACATACAACTATCTACTGGGGCTTTGGGGGGAAAAACTGAATAAATAAAATCTTTAAAAATATGAGCAGAAAGGGCAGAGATAGAAACTCAGGAAGAAATAGCTAGTGAAGTAGGAAGAAAGCCAGGAGAGTATAAATCAGAGAAACCAAAAAAAAGAAAATGACCTAAAAATGAAGAGGTCAGTGTATTAAATGCTACTATCATGACAAATATGATGCAGAGAGAGATGTGCCCATTTGGGCATGATGACATGGGAAGAAGTCAGGCTGGAGTTGATAAGAGAGTGAAATGGAGGTGAAGAACTGGACCTGATAAGTAGAGGTTCTCATTAGAAAGTTTGGGTTGTAGGGCAACCCAAAAAAGGAAAGAAAGAAAAGAAAAAGAAAAAAAGTGCAAGAATGTGAGGGTACCTGCAGGGGAATGTCAAGTGAAGGATACTTTTTGTTTTGCTTTGGTTTTTAAAAAATTGAAGTAGAACAAGATTATATTTTTGTGTTAATGGGCATAATCTAGTAGAAAGGGGGAAACTGATGAAAATGCAGAAGAGGAAGTGAAAAAGTACTGGGGTAAAATCCTTGATAAAGAAAACAGAATGAATCCAACACAGCATTAGAAGATTTGGCATAAAGTAAGAATAAGGACTTCTCTTAAGTTGTAAAGGAATGAAAACAGGATACTGGTAGAATCACATGGGTTTGCAGATGTGGTGTGAGATGAAATTGCTTCTAATTAATTATGAGTAGAGACTGTCAGTAAAGTAGAAACTCAATGTGGAGAAAAAGCACATGGGCAATTTGAGAAGACTGAAAAAATAGTTACAATAGTCATTTTAGAGAGGGGGGAAACCTACCATATAAATGTGTTTGACAATCAATCTGAAGTTAAATTTTGGAATGTAGAGGGAAATCAATCAGTCCAGTTGTGTAGCTTTCTCTAGTATTTTCCAGCTGGTTGTTACATCAGTAGGCAGAAATAACAATAGCAGTTATTGGAATTAACTGGGGCTGGAAATCTGACGGGTAAGTACAATGGGGTGGGATTGAGGGCCACAAGGGAATGGAGGTCCCCAAGACTATGGAATTAATGCTGGGAAAAGAGGAGAATGAGGACATGTATAGTGAAAAATGGATAGGTTTGATAAAGTAAAGGCCAAAAATTCTTGTGCCAAGGGTTCCAGAGCAAGTCAGTTGGAAGGATAGGAGGCCGCTGTTAAAGAGATGTTGCTTGAAATTGATATTTTTGTGGGAATACAGTTGCTATTGATAACAAATCCTAAGGTACAACTGAATTTGTTGCAGATTTAGTATGGAAGAATAAACAACACTTATTTCCTGGACGTTTTTCCTGGTTGCAGCTATCGCCCTTAGGTTTTTGCTCTTATCCCTGACTCTTCCCTGATTTCTCTAGTTTTCCTTAGCTTCATCAAGAATAGTCTTTTGACTGTCTACCAAATATGTCATATACATTCCCACATCTACCACTTAGAAGATCCCAGTCCTCCTCCCTGACTCGCACTTTTCTCTTTTGTTCTATCTATTCAACCGTTATTCAGTCTTCAAGAACCTTGACTGTCATTCAGATGAAGCTTCTCCTAATCCATCCAACCCAGAGTGATATTGCCCTTTTTTAAATCCATTGAATGTATAGCATGCACAGTTCATTTGGCACAAATCATATACTGTCTTTCAAAATATCTTGTATTACCTTGATATATCATGGTGCTTTATTCAGGGTAGGCTAACTACTGAAACAACCACAAAATATCTCAATGACTTAACCATATCAAGTTTATTTTTCACTCAGGTTTCCATCCCATCAGTGTTGTTGGTGGTGGTTTATAAAGGGGGAGGAGAACATTCAGAGACCTAGGCTCCTTTTACCTAGTGGCTGTGGCTTCTCAGTCTCTTAGAGTCTAGGAATCCTCTATAGAATCTTGGCCATCTTGGCCTGGTCAGCTAAAACGCAAAATGAGAAAGAAGGAGGACTGTGTCCATACCTGATGGTGTAGGGCATTTAAGTCACTGTAAAGAGTCCAGCTTTTACTCTGATTGAAATATGGAGCCTTTGCAGAATTTTGTCAAAGGAAGCACATGATTAAATTTATGTTTTAAAAGGAACTCTAGGAGGCAAGGAGGGAACAGTAAGGAGGCTAATACAGTAGTCCAGGTAAGAAATGATTGTGGCTTGGACCAGCATCCTAAGAGAGGAGGTGGTGATAGTCAGTTTCTGGATATATTTTAAAGTTACAGCCAACAACATTTTCCAATGGATTGCATGTGCAGTGTGAGAGTCAATGGGGATAGGGCTGACAACATTTAGAATATGACAACATAAGCATTTGACAATTAAGCTTAAAAAAATGAGTAAATAATTTTGTTTTCTTTCCAAGACTGGCTTTACAATTAACTTAGGTATCTCCTAATTTCTGGCCCTGGATTTTCTTGTATCAGTAGAGAATTTTTTCTCCTCCATTATAACCCCAAAACCCAAATGCATATTTTAGGTATTTATGGATTAAGAGCATGAAGATTTTTGATCTTGTCTTGTAATATCTCCTTGATTGCTAGAATGCCCGAAAGATACATAATCAAAAGACATCTTTATGTTACAGGCCAACAAGGCACATAAGACATAAAAATTGAATGTAAACCCTTGTCACTAGTATGAAAGGGACTGTCAGTTGTTTACTGATTCTTTAAGTGATTCTGTCACACACTGGGGACCCCTGTCAGTGCAGTTCCAACATTTAATTGCCTTTATTAAAAGTATGTGGCCATAAAAGAATGATAGAATAGCATTTCTTTCTTTCTCTTATCTCTACTATCTTCATCATAAGAAAGACTAATATTTCTGTGGTTGCAAAAGCTAAATAATTCTACTTGAAGAAATTTTAATAATAGAGAAGATTTTTTAGATATGGACAAAACGAAGATGATGTTTTAACATATTTTTAGTTTGCTTTGTTCTTCCCATCAACAAAATCCCACCATCTAAAATCTGTTCTGTATTATTGTTTTCAACCTCATGCATTCTTCTCTCTCATTTATGTTTACAGAAGATCTGGACCAGAATATGCAACTTCTGCCAGATTCCCATGGTTTGGATTATATCCATCCCTACTTTTGAGTGTTTTTCAGAATCTCTCTCCTAGTCCTAGCATAGCGCCAAGATGAGGTCAGTCACTGGAGTATACTCCAGTATACTCGTTAACTTAATGTTTGCCTTTGCCAGGGGAACACAGGTAAAGTGCATCCTCTTTTTTTATATACAAAGATTGTGGAGTGACTAAACTATTTCTCTCTCCAGCGTTGGTGCACTTTAACTAGAATTTCCAATAGAGGCATCTGATGATTGTAATTACTAGGCAGGCCTGATTGTTATCTACCCAGAATAGTCTCTATTTTTATGCATCGTATATCCAGTGTCATAGCATACTTTTCATTTGATTCAGCAGACAATCTTACTTTATTGTGAAGAAGCATTTTAGCTTCAAACTTACATTACCTAGCCTTGTCCACTCTTCTAGCTTTGTGGTAGGTAGTGTTTATTTTATTTGCTGCAAGCCTTTGACTGGGAACAGCTTTCCTGAGTGGAGCGCTTTGGTTGGTAGCTTTTCTCATTAAGTGCAGTAGTGTGAAAAGCTGCAGCTAATGCAGACAAGTGGGGCTTTGATACTCTGCCTGTCTAGGGGATGTTGCTGATATCTGGACAAAGCTTGCACTCAGAAGGTAGCCTTGGTCTGTTTCTTTGTGTTCAGATTCTTATGTAAGCTCAATTCAGATCATGCAGTTGTTCTTCACCTGTGCACTATTAAGAAGGGCACTGCTCTTGAGGAGCAGGTAAAGGTTAACTATTGCAATCCACCCACCATATAATGGGATATAGTGGGGTATTAGGTTTGCCTTGGCCTGTTCTATCAATACGAGCTCTTAACTTGGAGCGCAACTGTGAAAAGAAGTGCTTTAGTTACGACGCAATAGGTAGCATCAGTTTTGCCCAGCACAAAGCCGTAGGTGGTTAACGATGGCTTGCCACACTGCTGTTAATATTAGCACTTTAGATCAGTACAACCCGGTAAGTGGTCACAGTTAAACTCAGCCCAACAATGTAAAAGGTGGTGTTTTCATCTCTTTCAAAAAGACTCTAGCATGGTTATCCTCACTTTCCAGGGGATTTTTGATAAGATACATAGGTGATAATGTAGACTATTTCTATTAGCATTTCATCAAGTCTCAGGACATTAAATTAATATTAAGTGAAAATATTTGTAGATGTTTCCTCAGTATCAATGACTTCCTCACATAAATGACTTGTTCTTTGTTTTAAAATAAGTAAATTCAATATGAAAATAATCTAAACCTCTCAAACAGGTCTCTTAAACAAGTATTAACTTAAAACATTAGTGAAAATAGAAGGTAGAGTGTAATTTTGAAAAGCAATCTATAGAAGAGCAAAATTAAATACACAGCAGGAGTCAGGAGCATATGATAAGCCATAGAGTAGATATTAGATGCAGAAATTGCCAATGCTTTTCTCCAAAATCTTCTTCTAAAAAAGAATAACTAATAACACAGAGGCTGTGTCCGTGGCGCTGTGAACGTCAATTTCTAAAGTTTCACTGAATTCCTCTTTTTTCTTCTAAACACATACTACACTGTATATATACTATTAGTTGTAGAAGACATTGTGGTTTTTATCAGCAAAACTGATAAATACTGAACTTCAGTGTGGTGCATTGCATCCCTGAAAAGGGTCTTAAGCCTTTTAAAACCTTGCTACTCAAAGCATGCATCCTGGCCTAGCCCCATCAGTATCACTTAGGAGCTTACCCCCAATCTTCAGACTCAGAATCTGCATTCTAACAAGATTCTAACTCGAATATACTTTAAAGTTTTAGAAACACTGATCTAAATGACCTAGTTAATTTTTAGGGTGTTACATTTGTGAAGATTCTGTCCAGGACCCAGGCATTGCAATCAAAATTAGAGCTTTTGCAGGCTAGGTCAAGGAGGCTGTTAATGAATTATATCAGAATCCTTTGTTTAACTTTTGGAGCCACTTAAGGGCTTTTCTAAAATTTCCAGAGATCACCCACTTCCTGTCTGAGAAATGCTGCCTTGTACTGAAAGATAGGTTTAGGCTATCATCAGTTCAAGGCACCTGGAATCCTAGTCAAGGGACTGAATTCAATCACAGACTATCCTACAGTTAGAACAGTAGGATCAAGGAGGTTCTCCTGGAAGCTCAGAAGGAAGTATAGATTTATGTTCTCATAAATGTAATGTGGACAAAAGATCACAGTAAACTACCAAGGTCCAGCTTTTGTATGAATCTTTCATTTAATATACATTCATTCAACCAATGTATTTAACATCTCATATGCACCCACCAAAAATCATGGATTTTGGGAAAGCTCATAAACTTTAATAGGCGTGATTCTAAAGAAGTTTGAAGCAAATCAACTTAAAGCAAAAAAAGGTTTTCTTGTATGTCTTTGATTCAGAATTCAAATTAGCATGCTCATTAGTAGACTTAGGAACCATGGAGATGGATATTAAATAAACACGCAAGGGGAAGGAAAGACTTGTTCCAATTGGATTTTAGTGTTAGTGAATAGCCAACTATTTATTCAGAATTTCCCTGCTGGAATACTAGCAGTTGACTATATCCATGAATTTACAAAACATAATTTACTTTTCTGTGTTGGAGAAGCACCATTTCATCAATATCTAGGGACTTCTGTTTGCCAAACTGTAAAACTAAAGATGTCCATCAGACAAAAAAAGATTCAAATTTTCGTAAATGGACAAATCTTAAAATCACAATTAATTAGATTGAATTGAAATGATCCTGTGTATAAAGCTAATATAATTGAAAAATTATTACATGCTCTGGTCTATTATTGATTCTGTTATATACAAGAAGTTTTATTCAACCAATAATTGGCAGGAAAAATAAATAGCACTTAGTTCTTGAGAGAAGTTTTCTTTATATATCTCAATTTTTAGATAATATACACAGTAAAGTATTCTCTTTCAGACCTCAACTACATGATGCATTAGAATTAAGAAATGATTTCTGATCTAGAAGATCTCCTATTGTTATCAAAGGACATATAAAAAAATACGAATAGTATGATTCATTTGAGTAACACATATAATTGAATATCTATTGCCAGATATAAGCAAATATAAAACTTGAGCTCTGTGAACTATTTTTGGTTCTGAAACCTCAGTCTTGCCATGTAGTGAGTGATTGAGTCTAACCAAATCAGTTAAATTTAGTCCACCCCAGGAATTTTTTCAGTAACTTCAGGCTTGAATAGTCTCATGTAGAATAGAGGTTTGGAAAATTCAACTATGTCTATTTCTTCTCCTTCCTGTTGCTGACTCTAAACATCTGAAAGTCTCCAAGCTCACCCAAAGGAGGGCAGTGAGGAAGCTTCAAGGGAGTAGAGTCTCTGTTTATGTTTCGGACTCTCTGAGGGAAACCAGAGGTTGTTTGCTTAGTTTGTGCTCAATTACCCACTGGTAATCAATTACCAACTACCAGGATCCTCATCCAGTCTGTTTTCTGGCACTGGTTGTATCAGCTGCTTATTCTCAGGTGTTTGGCCTTCTCAGTTCAGACAACATCTTATACCAGCTCTTCTGTGTGGCACATTAGGTCTTCCTCAAGTGCCCGCTAGCCACCTCCTCCATAGCCTCCCAGTACCAGGTATTCTATGGAGGAATGACCACCTTTGCCCTATATCCTCAGTAGGTGACCTGCCCCACAGCTTTGTAAGGGATTTTTCACTTCTGGATGGCTTCTTGGGGTGGGGGCAGGGGAGTGGCAACCCAGTGAATGCCCTAGCATCTTTCCTTTGTTCTCTGGGTCTCTGGCCTCATGATTCTTCCCTAGGCCACCTCAACACTTCAGCAATAGAAAACCATCCTTGATGTCTTTCTCCTTGCTATGGCAATCAGCCATCTCTTCTGGGGTTCACTCACAATTGTGAGCCATTAGGATACGTCTGGAGATTCTCTTGGTTGCAAGAGTCCATATACGGAACATGATGCCAGTCTCCCTTTCTTCCAGACCTCCCTTCTTATTGCGGGGAGCTATGTCAAGAATCACAATTTTAGACTATCCAATTATTGCTCTCTAAAACTCGATCCATGCTACTCCTATTCTGCAGGCCCTTTTCATATCTTGCGTGTATGTGGCAGAAGCATTTTGCCTCTTTAGTACCGTAGTGAAAGATTAGAAAAGTGTGCTCTTTGGAAAGGTGCTTCTTTTTAGTTTAGAATCCAAAATACAGCTTAGTTTTTCTCAGGTGTGGGCTAAAAGCAGCACTTCCCATTTAGCACTCGGATGGGAAGGGACAGTTGATAACCCAGGGGAGCAGGAAAGGACATGTCTAGGTGATACTTCACATATTCGTGTTATATGTGATCATAAAATATTGCTAATATTACTGTAGAACTTTAAAACTTTCACAGTAGGGAACAATTCACATTTTAATGTACATGAAAAACATCATTTTTACTGACAACCAATGATATATTTCATTTTCATCCATGATAAATGTTAGTTGAAGTCAATTTTTAAAATGCTATAAAACTCAAAACTATGCCTGTGATATACACGTCTTTAATAATGTCCTTTATTAATCAGCTAAGATTAGGGAAATTGGATATGATTAAGTTATGAGAGGTAACATTTAAGAAAATTAAAATTACGAGTCATAGTTGCACTTCTTTGAATCTATTTATGAAATGCTCAGATAGATGGTTAGTGGTTTTCAAAGCAGCAGAACATTGTATCCTCATAATATAGACTGTGTCTAAAATAAACATCTTTAACTTTCAATTGGGCACTTGGAGATTTTTGTGTGTGTGAGGAAGATTAGCCCTGAGCTACCATCCATTGCCAATTCTCCTCTTTTTGTTGAGGAAGATTGGCCCTGGGCTAACATCTGTTCCCATCTTCCTCTACTTTATATGGGACACCACCACAGCATGGTTTGACAAGCGATGCGTTGGTCCGCGCCCAGCATCCGAACCTGCGAACCTCGGGCCCCCAAAGCAGAGCACGCAAACCTAACCGCCTCTCCACTGGGCCGGCCCAAGATTTTTTTATTTAATAAGACATCTACATTCTAGAGGCATTGAGAAAATTCGACTTTTTTCAGATAACCATGGAAACTCTCTTTAATCATTTTACTGAATTGATTTAAAAAAAATGCCTCCACGTTCCATAGGCTGCATATTGACATGTAACTTTACAAAAAAACAGTTTTCTCACAGGTTTTTAACATTGATTCACCCACGTAAGAAATAGATTTTGACCTGTTATTGATTTGTCTATTATTGTACATGTTATATCTATAAGATCTTATAACAAGAACTGAAATGCTTTACAGATGCCTGTTGCCTATTAAGTAACATTTCAATTTGAGGTTATTTTGGTGTTATTTCCAAACACAGTGTTCTGTCCTAAAGGACACAGATGATATTGCAGTACATATTTTGAAGTAAAGAAAGATGAGTTATACTAATTATGTATAAACATTTCAAATCTCATATTAAATTTCCCTCTGCCAAATACCAACGTTAATGTACTTGCATCCAGCCCCAGTCCTACGTGCAAATGTTTCTCACAATCCTTGGGTAGCCATCTTCAATGCCTCAATCAGACAAGAATTTCTTGGTTTTTTACAACATATTTTATAACATATTATATTTATTTTACAACATATTTTATTTTCATATCAGTATTTGATTTACTAAGCACAGACACTTTGTCAAAAGCTTCAAATCCATATGGAAACAAATGACAGATTTAAAAAATCATTTAGAAATCAATAAAATAGATGATTAACAAGGAAACTCAATAAGTGTTATACTACTTCAAAATTAGGGAGAAAAAAAATCTTGCTGATGATGGCAGGACTTAAGATTGACTTTTAAGAACTGATAAGAAAAAGATAATTTGTCTAAGTTTTAAAAGTATTAACAAATTACTTTCTATGTGAGCACAATAAGACCAACATAGAAAGTTCATGTCCCCTCCTGAAATGGAATCTTGTGAGAGCTAAAGCTACTTACCACAAAATTAATGTAGCACATTTAATGATTTGCATAATCACTATCATACTTCATGTTAATTAGGTATAAATTGTAGTAGATAAGGGAGAGGCCAGGGACTAACTTTGTCCCCTTCAAGCACGGGTGGGCTAAGGATCCAGTTGCTCTGTGTCTACCCCAGCTGCCCAGGGCGAACTCTCCCTCCTCACCAGCGCCATGAGTGGTCAACTCAGGAGGACTGGAGTACCTTCCTCTGGAATTCTCAGCCAGCCTTCTGCAACTCCCAGCAGCTCAAGAGGGAGATAAGCAGAAGCCAGATTTTTCGAACAGTCTCATAGACAGAGTTTTCCACCAGTATTGAAACATTTCGCTTATTTGAAGTAAGCTTCTCTATCTCATCAGCAAGATGGATGAAAATGGTATATTATCTAAGTTGTAGAAAACCAAGACAGAATTTTTATGCCCTGTCTTATTTCTCTTTGTTGCCTGATAAAAAGGGGGGCAAAACAGAGACCATTAAAATAAGCTCAATGAGAAAGTCTTAGTTGCATTTGAGAATAAGTTATGCTCTCTAATAAGGAATTTTAGCTTCTCCTTTCTTTTCCCAGTTCTACATATTAAAGAAAAATTCTACTATTTAGCATAGAAATGAAAAACAAAATAAAAAACAACCAGATGGCATATTTCCTAAAAGCTCAAAGATTTTTTTGGTCCAGTTGATCATTGTTGATCACCAAGAAACTGTTCACCTCCTTTGCTTTCTACCTGGCTGTTATCACCTCCTGCCAATGTTTGTTGCCCCTCATGTACCTTCTACAGATTAATAATAGAAAATGTCCTCAAAATGCCTTCTTCTAAACTTTGCTCGGGAATGCTCCTTGCTAGTAAGAAAAGAATCCAAATGTACCTGAAATTCAAAGTACTCCACTGGAATTTCCACCACAAATTTCCCAAATCTATTATACATAAGCTCTTTGCCAAAGCAAGCTTTGCTAAACAAGTAATCTGTATTTCTCCTTCTTTGCTACCACACATCCAAAGAGTTCTCTTGCCTTAAGTTTCATCCTACTCTGAGACTAATCGGTTCCATCTTCTCCCGCGAATTCTTTTTGATCTCCCCAGGACGGTGTTGGCTTCCTCTCTGAACTGCTGTGCAACTTTCTCTCTCACCATTTGGCAATTCCGCATATGATATTCACATTTATATGTAAACATCACACTTGTACACTTAAAGTTAATTTGCTCAAGGATAAGGAACATGTCCTGTACCTTTTTAATCATATCACATTACAGACTAGCTTATATCTATAAAATGAATAGCTGTTTAACATATATACTAATAATATTTTGAATATAACATATAAATAGATATATATAAATAATTATATTATGGAAATTCCAAATTTATCGGATAAAGTACAAGTTCTCAAGAATCCAGTAATAGATACCAATCATGTAGATAAATGAAGAGATGTAGACAAGAAAATTACCATGAGATAGAGACAAATCCTTATAGGAATGTATATTATGTATAATAAATTTAAAGGTCTGATTTTGTACATTCACCTCAAGTTTTTATTATGATTATTTATTTTATCAAGTGACATTAATCAGAAGAGAAATATATTTTTGTTGAATAATAGAAATAATTTTATTTGATAGAAATAGAATTTGTTAACTTAGGATTCAAGGGAGATATTTAAGGGGAAAGTACAGTATTTACACTCATTGATCTCAAGAGTGAGGCTAGCCAAGAGCACAGCTGAAGTTCTAACATAAGGAGCAGAAGGTCCAGTGGAGATTGTACTGATCAGGCACCATTTTTGGTTACCCCAGGTGAAAGCCCTATCCATATGTTAATGATATTACAGTGAAAAAAAAAAAAAAAACTCATGCAAATGGACTATATCTGAGTAAGGTAGAACAACACATGATCTAGGTACCACCAAACTGTGGGAAACTCTGGGGAAGAGTTTCTGCAAGGTTAAAAAATAATATCAAAAGGTCACAGTGTTTTTGAACTCAGAATTTCCTCTATACTACAAACCTCTTGTATCATCTGCTGAAAACAGTCATCTTAAATAAAATGTTTAATGAATCCATGTTGCCACACCTAACAGCTAAGTTGCATAGCTTGGATTGTGTCCCCCAGAAAAGCTATATTGGAGTCCTAACCCTCGGTATCTCAGAATGTGACCTTAATTTGAAATAGGGTGTTTACAGAGTTAATCAAGTTAAAATGAGTTCATTAGAGTGGGTCCTAACCCCAATACAGCTGATGTCCTTATAAAAAGAGGAAATTTGGACACAGAAACAGATACATATCGAGGGAAGACAGTGTGAAGTGAGAGAAGATAGCTATCTGCAAACCAAAAGAGAAGTCTGGAACAGATGCTTCTCTCACAGCCCTCAGAAGGAACCAACCCAGTTGACACTTTGATTTCAGACTTCTAGCCTCCAGAACTGTGAGACACTAAATTTCTGTTATTTAAACCACCCAGTTTGTGGTCCTTTGTTACAGTAGCCTTAGCAGACTACTACAGGCAGTAAATTTACCCAACTAAGCTTTCCATTTTTTAATGCATATATGTATGCAGATTATTATGACAGGGATGGTGTGCTTCTATGTAAATTTTAAGTCTCAAGGTAATTGCTATGAATATTCATTAAATGGAGATCATAGAACTGTAGGAATATTATAGTCTTTCAATGGGAGTAAATATTGCAATATGACCTGTTAAAATTAGTTTTAATGTTATTCTCCTTTCTCATTGATAAATATGCAGCTCGATTTCTTAAGCCTGTCTTTCACCTTCCTATGCTAGTTTCACGTGATTTTTCCCAAATGTCCACCTTTCTTCCTGGAATTGACATTGGTATGACAGATGCTGCAAATAGCTTAGAATAGATTCTTTTGGATCAATCAATGTATAAAAATCCAAGTAGAATTCAAATTTTTGTCCTTTTGCCCTTTGCTTATTCATACTTATAGTTGTGTAAACCGGCCTTGTGTTACAATACTTATGTCTATCTTTAAGGCCTCTATTCTTTGTGACTTTGAAGTCTTTGGCTTTTTCTTCCCCTCAAATGGCTCACCTATCTGTAAAGAAATAAAGATATGTAGAAGATTTTTAGAAGAACAGGGAGCATCAAAGCACACAGCATTTAAGTGGAATATGTAATAGCTATTTTTGTTTCAGTAGAAGCATATATCTTTTTAGATTAGAAGCTAAAAAAAATATGTTCACCAGGAAACGTTAAGAATGTGCTTTCTACGTGAGAATCTAGTATAGAAATTTCAGTCGATGCAATTAAAGTGTTTTAGTAAGAATTTTGGAATACTTTTGTGGAAGACAATGTTTTGGACACAGAACTTTGTATAGAAATGGATATTAAAAAATATTGCATGTTCCAGAAATACTGATTTCTGATGGGCTATCCATTACCTCTGTATATATGTACCTTTAATGCCGCTACAATCCCAAGATTTCCCAAGGTTACTCCTTAGATATTATGCATCTAGCTCTGGGATTGTACCCAAAGAATACTGATGATCCTTCTATTGTTAGCAATAAATTAGACTCCAGAGTACTTAATCCAGGATTGGAGATCATCAAATCATAATTGAACACTGGCTCAGACAAGATTGGGATAAGCCTATGCCAGAGAAAGGAGAAATCAAGAGTCCATGAATGCTGACAAGATCATGCAATATTCTAAAACTTCAAGATTAGATTAGGGCAAAATAAAATATAAATATCACTGCTAAAAGATCCATACCAAGACAAGCACTCAAAAAGGGGGGTGTATAAGAAAGGCATAGTTGTGCATTGTATATCTTCAATAATGCCAGGTGTCGTTAAAGATGTGCTACATGCTAGACACATAGTAGTTACTTCACATACCTCATATCATGTAATCCTCACAATCTTAGGAAGATCAATATGTGACTTACGCATGTTCAAATCTTGTAGAAAGCTATTTAAATCAAGTTCTGCCTAACTTCAAAGCTGATGTTTTTCATGTGCCATGATAGCAGAAAGGAATCAAGTGATCAGTTGTCATCCAAATATCAATCAGGTCTCGATAAGCATCTTGCTACAGATTAGGTCTGACAATGGGATATAGGAAAAGGAATCTTGTAATAAAATGGGATCAGAGAAGGCAGTCGTTGGTTGTAAGTGATTAGCTAGTGATTAGCTCTGGAACATGTCAGGTGGACAGTCTATCACTGATTTACCTGGGACGGTACGTGATGAAGAATCTATTCTCTTTGTATTTGAGAAAAGAACACAAACACAGGGCAGAGAGACAGGAACACGTAGGCCCAAAGAGATGAGTGGTAAGCAATTAGACTGAGCATCTGACTAAGGGCTTCTCATAATACCCGTGATTACAAATAACATCTGTACAGATCAGAAAGACCCTGCCTATCTAAGCTCTTTCTCCTTTCATAAGGTTGTAGCTAGTGCTTAATCTAGTCATCATTGTATTTAGGGGACTGTGGAACATATGGAAGTTCAAGAGGACTCAAGTAGAAAATTAGGAATTAGGGGAAGGGGGAGTAAATCGGAATTGGTTGATACTTCTATCTTGGTTCAAGCTGATGCAGCAGGTAGAATTTAGGGACAGATTGTCAAGGCCATTCACTTAAGAACTTTGGATTGTTGAGACAAGATGTATATCACCATCTCTCAGAGCTATTATAGAGGTGATGTCTATACTGGGTAGAAGATTGTAGTGGAAAGAACTTGGGCTTTGAAAATAGAAAAACCAGTATTAATGTCTGGCTTCACTGATTACTAGTTGTCATTCTTTCTTCAAGGTCTTCAATTTTACTGAGTGCCATTTTCCTTTTCTTGGGGTTACTGGAAAGACTAAGTGAGATAACTGTTAACAATTACACATCACGTCCTATGTGCCAGGCACTGTGTGAAGTAACTCAGATGTGTTGTCTTATTTAATACTCATATTTATAAGGCAAATCATACCCTTATCTATTTAATACAAATGAGGAAATTGAGATTTGGTTACTCATTCAGTGCTACAAAGGTAGTAAGTGCAAGAGCTTAGGTAATCTTACTCTAAAGCCCAAACACTTAACTTTGCTTTCTAATGTACACAAAGCACTGAGCATGATAATTGACACTCAAAAGCATTAAACAAATATTAAATCTCTTCTTTTCAACTAACTCTAAAATATTAAGACTATGGGACTCATGTAAAGGACTTCTTGAATCTGAAAATTTCACAGATGTAATGGTCTGACTCTGATCCTGATACGTCCTATTCTTTGGAACTGGTATTATTTCTCACCCAGGTATTGATTTTCAGTCCCACACCAAAATTTAAGACCAGTTTTGGACATAGATACCATGATGAGGAATAATGAGATCTAAATGCCAAATTTATGGAGGAGGGTAGAAATGATTCCCAGAACACATTTTATTTTACCAGGTAGTGTTGTAGTCAGATTCAAGGACTGAAGGCAAATTTAAACACAGTGGGAGGTTTTGAAATAAACTGGTATTTAAGAGGTGGACCATTACTTTGGGAAGTGAGTCTCTGTGAGAAAGGACAGTGGCACTTGTTTTATTATCAGGTGAAAGTAAAGTATAGTTCCGGAGAGGAGGTAAATCAGACTACTAGGAAATGTGTGATAACTCCTGACATTAAACAAAGCAGGGATTCCAGTGGCCACATGTTAGGAAATAATGGAGATGGAGAGTTAATATAATAATAAAGGTAGACGGAGAGTTCCAGTGAAAGGCAGTGGGCTTATCTTAGATGGTTTTCATCAAATGTTCCAGGTAATGGGAGCAGGTCTAAGAGGTTTTCCCAAGGTAAGTGTGTAGCAGGGATGGGGGAAGCAACGGTTTGAGAAACAAAGTAGAAACAGTTGTTAAAGAGAGCAATAAGGAAGCAGAACTCTGTGGCTAGGGAAAAACAGGCGGTGGGCACACAATTGTAAGTGCACAAGTGTGCATGCACAACCACATGATTGGAACTGCTTATTACTGGTTGAACTTCCATGGTTCTTTGGTGAATGATCAAAAACTAAGGTTCTTCACTGCTTTTTTTAAGGTGATGCAATCTATTTTAAATCCTTACTTTTCAGGGTACCAGCAAACACAGTGCAGGTGGTCATTTTCCAATAGCTACTGTAGTACCTTCATACATCAGAAATTCTACTCGAATATTTACATCTCTTGAACATTGTAATTTAAACAGCCACCTCTTCATATCCAGCGTTTATTATCACAGGAGTTCTCTAACCCATAATAACTATATCAAAAGAATACTGAGCTATGCTATATTGCATTTCAGTAGTATAGTCAGTTCAGTAACAGATACATTCCAAAAGCTGTTTAAACTCACCAGTATTTAGAGATCTCAAAAACAGATATAATTCATCTGAGTAAAATATATACAGCTGTAATTTATCAAGTTGACTCAAGGGAGATAAATCTTACTAAAGACATAGAATTAATCACAATGCTTCTTGTATTTATCTGGCAGTTTAGAAAAGTTAAATGTATAATAGAAGTTGGTTCAGATTCTCTAAGCATGCTATTAATAGGGTCTGTGGTTGAGAGTAAAAATACAGCGGAAAATGGACTTGTGTTCAATTTCTTTTCAAGTAAAACTATATTTACTTTAGGACTACTAAGTCAGTAGTCCTATTCAATAGCTATGAATCTGCCAATTTCAGCTCTTTCCTGATTCATATATAGTATAATCAACTCAAGCAGTTGAAAAAGGTGGAAGGAAATATGCGTAGTCTTCACTACAAGGAGATAACCTGCTTCCTTTCTCTGGCATTATTCTAATAGCTCCATTTGACCAGGAAGCAAAATTATAGACAAGAAAGTTGTGTTTGTAGCTGATGGTCCAGAATGGCAGTTTTATATCTTATTGTGCAGTAACTTTAAGCAAAGACTGAGAAAAACACCTCAAACTCTTTACAAATATAGACAACAGACTTCTATCACCTTACCTTAACAGACGTACTTTGTGGAATTTATTCCATATGGGAGAGGAAAAGGCAGAGTTAACAGGGGTTGTCGTCCATATCCACTAGTGCATTTTGCATTTTCAAGGATTTACCAGTGCCACAACATTCAAAGATCAGCAACTAATATGTGGCAGGCACTTGCACTAAAATTTTCTTGGTCCCTGTAGAAACCCTGTGAAATAGATCATATTATTTAGACTTACCATCTGAGGAAACCGAAGCTCATAATTGTCAAACAGACTGTTCAAAGTCAGAAAGCAACTAAATTGCACAACTTAGATTCAAAGCCGGGTTTCCTGACCTCCAGGCTAGTGTTCTTTCTACTTGGAGCCAGATGTGGTAGAAAGAGCATGGGCTTTGGGAGTTTGAACCCAGGTAAACCTGTGTTGGAAAGACTCTCCCACTTACCAGTTGTGGACGCAAGGCTAGTAATTTAATACCTCTGATACCATCTTCCTCCTCATCCATAGAGTGAAAATACCAACATATTCCTAGCAGAGTTGCTATGAGGTTTACAGATATTAAATACAAAATGCCTAAAAGACAGCATCAACATTTAGGTGGTGGATGCACAAGATAAAAACTTAATATGTTATGAAATCTTAAAAATCACACCATCTGTACTATGTAAATACTCTGTTGAATTTTCTTGTTAGTAAATTCAACGTCCTTTTTGGTATATAGTCATTAAACTCATATTGTCTTCTTAGGCCTTTTTTTTTTTTTTGTGAGGAAGATCAGCCCTGAGCTAACATCCATGCTAATCCTCCTCTTTTTGCTGAGGAAGACCAGCTCTGAGCTAATACCTATTGCCAATCCTCCTCCTTTTTTTTTCCCCAAAGCCCCAGTAGATAGTTGTATGTCATAGTTGCACATCCTTCTAGTTGCTGTATGTGGGACGCGGCCTCAGCATGGCCGGAGAAGCGGTGCCTCGGTGCGCGCCCGGGATCCGAGCCCTGGGCCGCCAGTAGCGGAGCACACGCACTTAACCACTAAGCCACGGGGCCGGCCCCTTCTTAGGCTTTTTGAACACTTTTGATCTGGAGGATCCTGAGTCTTTACAAACTGACAGTGTAGTAGCCGGGCTCTCAAATGCAGCCTTTACAGAATGAAAGACACCCTTTATTTTCTCAAAACATAAGCATTGTAATTTTGCCAGATATTTATCCAATAAATCATAATTTTGTCAACATGCATTCCGTGCATTCAGTCAGCCATGCCTTATTTCAGATTATTTAACAACTATTTATTGTGTCTGTTATTTGAAAGGCACTCTGCCAGATACAGATCAAAATGCATAAGACAAAATTCTTGCCTTGGAGATATTAATGCTCTCATGAGGTTGACACAAGAGTGCTATAAAGAGGAGTAGATGAAGAACTGGGAGCACTGGACCCATGGACAAGACAAGAAGTGGGGTTAGAAATGCAATGTAAGTTTGGAATCCAAGGAAACGGTGGGTGTCAGAGCTGACTAGACTCTTGGAAGTTTGGAAGCTGAATAGCAACGTAGAGCCAGAGTTCTGGCTCAAGGTCTTTAGTCCAGAGCCATGATGCTCACAGGCACCATCAATAAGAACAGCAGAAAGCCAAAGAAGGAGATTGCAAAAAGTAAAGCAAGAATAAAGACAGACAAACAAGAACCAGGCAATAAGGATAACTGACAAGGAAGAAAGAGGAAAAGAATATTGAGGAAAGGGAATGAAAGGGATTGAAAATTATACTTTTATTCTAGTATCAAATAATTTAAAAGAATGCCCAGAATAACCCACACAATATTGAAGGAGAAGAACAAAGTTGGAGGGCTGACACTAAGTTGTTGATTTTTACTTTATATTATGTTTGGTTAATTGTAGATCTATAGGTTTTATTTAAATCTCTAGATTTTGCTAAAAATGTAGGAATAAGAGCCAAAAAATGTTGCTTGAATTTTGTTTTCTACATTGTTATAACTATAGAATAATTATAAAAATCTGTTATAGCTACAAAACATGTGAATTATATTTACAGATGACCAGCAATAACATTTCATATGTGTTTGAAATATTACTTTATTTTGTGTTGGTGGAAACAAATTACTTGCAAATTTAAAAATTTAGGTTGAGCAGTTTTCCTATGATGGTCTTTTATCCAAATATGTAACCATTTATCCAAAGAATGTGAAAACACAAATGCATAAAGATACACGCACCCCTGTGTTCATTGCAGCATTGTTCCCGATAGCCTAGGCTTGGAAGCAACCCAGGTGCCCATCAAGGGACAAATGGATAAAGAAGATGTGGTATATATACACAATGGAATACTACTCAGCCATAAGAAATGATGAAATCCAGCCATTTGTGACAACATGGGTGGACCTTGAGGGTATTATACTAACTGAAATAAGTCAGAGGGAGAAAGTCAAATACCATATGATCTCATTAATAAGTAGAAGATAAAAACAACAACAAACAATCACATAGAGACAGAGATTGGATTGGTGGTTACCAGAGGGAAAGGGGGAGCGGGGGTGAAAGGGATAATTAGGCACACGTGTGTGGTGCTGGATTGCAATTAGTTTTTGGGTGGTGAACATGAAGTAATCCATACAGAAATCGAGATATAATGACATACACCTGAAATTTATATAATGTTATAAACCAATGTTACCACAATTAAAAAAAAAAAACAAATATATGACCAGACATAATTTCATATTTTCATATAAGCATTATGTTCTTTATGTGTTTGTTTTTATATATCATTTCTAAATATCTATATCAAGTATTTTCATTTATTATTTACTTTTGCCATGTAAACACGATCATCCCTCAGTTTTTGGAATAAGTCCATAACAGTGGAACAAACAATATAAAGTGAAATATAAACTTATTTATGTTTTTTATCAAGTTCAAGCTTTTATCCTTGCTTTTCCCTTTTTTAGTGTAGTGTGAGTAGAAGGATGGTGGGAGCAGCAAATAGCCAACTTAAATGTTCTGGCTCCTAGCAAGTGCTGTCTCAGTGACTTGAGAGAGGATGACCTGAATTCCCTGGCTATTTAAGGGAAGAAAAATGCACTGAGTTGGATTAGTAATTCTTAGCATTAGGGAATGAGAGGGGTTATAGACTGGGGTTGGAAAGGAAGCCAGTATCCACTGTGCATCACCCAATTCCCTGAACTTGACTGGCTGTTTCTGTGGCCAGAGGTGCAGGCCTTGGCTCGTAGCCCAGGAGCTTAAATGCTAAGTTAGAAAAATCTACCTTGTGAGAATGGAACTGTGGAAATGATGGGAAACTATCCTATTTTCACCAGTCTGTTGCTTCACTAATTTTTTTTTCTTATGCTTCACTTGATATTAGTGATAAACAACATGGTAGCCAATATCAACACAAAGTACCACCCTATAAAGAAGTATCCTTTTTATCTCTACGCTTAAAATCTTTATGTAATTTCCCAAGAACAAGTTGATATTTAAGTCTTTTCTTTGAATTTTTCTTTCCTAAGAGGATTTAATAAAGTACAACTTACCAAGACTAACTACTTGATAATCAAGTTATCATAAATACATGAAACTAGTATTTATATTTGTTCTATTACACAAATAGAAGGATCTGGTTCATTAAAACGTTATTTTGCTCTATTTTCCTTTTGATTTTTGGACTTCTCTAAACTAGTTAAGTATTTTACCACTGAAATAATATTTTTAAGTCTTATTAATAGATTTCTTTCAAAGTCACAAAATTAGACTTTAACCTCAAGTTCACTTAGTTATAGTCTTAATATGAAGAATAATGTTTAACCAAATGTGACACATTTATTAGTAATGCTTTTATGGGAGATAATCCACAACTTTCCTACCTCTTTTAGGATGACTTGTGATATTCCTGCTTCTGAATAATAAAGTCCAACTATTGAGACTGACTTGCCTTATTCATTTATTTTTATTTTGTTTTGGGACTTTTATTTTGAAATAATTATAGATTCACAAGAAATTGCAAAAAATAATATGGAGAGGGCCTTTCCCTCCATTCCCCCTAAGGGTAACCTCTTGCTTAACTGTAGGGTAATATCACAACCATGAGATTGATGTTGGCAAAATCCACAGACTTTATTCAGATTTTACGTGTTTTATATGAATTCATTTGTGTGTATGTGTGTGTGTGTAGGTATGCTTAGTTCTATGCAATTTTATGACATGTACAGATTTGTGTTAACCACCATCACAGTCAAGATACAGAATTATCCCTTCACCTCAAGGATTCTTCTTACTACCCTTTCATGGCTATGCCCTGTTCCCTCTCTTATCTCCCCAACACCTGCCAATCACTAATGTGCCAGACTTTAGAGATAAAATGACAAATAAAATAAGTCATTAAGAATAGTAAATAGTCTAGGCTCTGTTATCAGACTGCTTGATTCTAAAAATAACCTTCCCAATTGCTCTCTATGTGACTTTGAACTTAACCTCCTTAAACCTCAGTTTCCTCATTTATAATGTGGGTATAAAATAGCATGTCCTTCATGATGTTATGATGATTGTCTAGTAATCAAATTATTATTACTAATTTTGTTTACCTTTGTGTGGTTTACAATCTAGTAGAGAATACAGATAACAGGATATTATAAAGCTGTTTATAGCTTTATAAAGCTATAAAGCTTAATAGCTAGTAAGACATTACTATAGGAAAACCCAGGAAAAAATCTAACCTGGAATTGGGGGAAAGAATTTGAAGAACAGATTGTTGGAGGAAGTGATAAAAACTGAGATTTAAAGGATGAATACTGGGGAGGCAGATGAAGAGGGTAAAGTACTTTTCAAGGAGAGCAGAGACTAGAAGTAAAGAACATGGCTCTTTGGAAGGCTATAGTTTGCTATGGCTATAACTCAAGGTGTGAGGGTGAAGGACCTTATAAGATATGCTAAGGAGTCTAAATTTTATCCTGAGAACAATGGAAGAAATTAAGAAGAATAACATGATTAGATCAGATCTGTATTTCAGAAAAACATCCTAGCTGCAACGCAAATTATTATTTGGGGCAGGGGAGGTTGATGGGCATATTTCTTTATCAATGAAGTACAATTCTAAGGAGGATAATGCTACATTTTCAATAAATATTTGGTGCAGATGTTCTTTATGTGATTTTTGACTTACAAAACGTACATAATTTATTCATTATCTTCCTGAAGACTCTCAAGAATTTTCTATAAAGCTGAGCTATAGACTAGACAGAAAATTGAACAATAAATTTCAGTAAATACACGTGTCAAATTATCCTTAGAAAAAAGTATTTTAACTCTCTTATTTCGTCACTGACAACCTAGGAAATGGACCTAGGATCCCTATAGCTCTAGAAGACTTTTTCCTGATGTGCTGAAGAGTATTGAGATCAACTTTTCACCTCCCTAATGTTGTACATTAGCCATAGGGCAGATAAAGGGACTTAACACATGAATACAAACCGAAGGAAGCATGAATAAATAAATTTGTAAAATGAAGCCACTTTCACTCTGGTAAAATGAATGTTGAGAGGAAAGATATGTCAAATCTAGCAGTTCTTCCAAAAGTACCCTTTGCATAATTTTATTACAGAATTTATCGCACCCTTTGTTCATTATTGGCTTACTTTTCTGTGTTCTGTACTAGAGAACAAATTACTCAACAACAGAGTCTAAATCATATTTATTTGTAATTACAGCTTCTGATATGGTGTCTCAGACAATAACCTAAATGTGGCAAAGGTCAATTTAGAATACCAAGAACAAATGTTGATAACTGAATTGTCTCCATGAAATTGTTGTATTGTAAACTAATTGAATGTAGGAACATAATGAGTGGAAGTGGTTTCATTTCTTTGAGCTTCTGAGCAGTGATTTCATGTGCCAATCATTTTACAAATATATTGGCCTTTTTGATTCTTCACTCACTTTTTTTTTGTGTCTAATCTTTGTCTGCTCTGTAATCTCCATGAAGGCAGATGCCATATTTAATAGTTCTTTGACACCTAGCAAAAGCAGAAATGGATAATATCTTAAAATCTCTATCTTCAGCATAAAGTTTCTGTCAATACATGTTGTTATTTTTATTTTTCAATCATAGTGATTTACTAAAGAAAACTAAAGTGACTAAGCCTGTCATCAGTTCTTCTAAAATATGGCCCAGAAATATGACCATACATTCTGGTTTACTTGTGACTGCTCCTGTTTGTGTATATTATACCAAAGTAATTATTAATAACTCCTCTTTTCACTCTCAAAATATCTGTTTGGATAATAAATTATTTGGTTAACCCTGCCATAGTGCATGATGCTAGAGTCTGATAATCGATGAGTCTGACTGCATTCCGGATGGGTATCTACAGTACCTAGATTATCCAATGGAAAAAAAAAATCTTAATAGACATTTTAGTTAAGACTTATGAAATCATTTGAGAATCTATGTTAATATCATCAAATGGAAAAACCAAAAAGTGCAGAATCGTAGATAGAATGTTTGTAGTAATATTATCCCATTTGTCTCATTCAGTATGACAAAAACTGGTCCTCAAAATTCTTGAAAGCAATGTCTTTTGCTTGATCAAAGCAAAAAGATCACGAGACTATTTAGATTTTAGCAATAATTTCTATTGACCCTAAAGTAATGCTAATAGATCATTATAGCCTATAGTAACAGAAATATAAAAATTTAATTTTGATTTTGTGAAAAATACATTTATATCTACATCAGAAACAAATTAAACATCATGACAAGTAATGCACATCTTTGGTATTTTCTGAAGTTGTTTTATTGTGGTTGAATATACATAACATGAAATTCACCGTTTTACACCTTTTTAAATGTAAAATTCAGTGGCATTAAGCACTCTCACAATGCCATGCAACCTTCATCATCATCCATCTCCGTAACATTTCCATCTTCCCAAACAGAAACTCTGTTTATTTATTTTTAACAATAGGAGAGTATTTTTTCTTATTATTATACTTCTTTGCATCAAAATGAAATTTAAATAAATTACTCAAAAAATAAACTATTTTAATTTCTAAACTCATGAAGTTGGCCTAAAATGCCCAATAAATGATTTGGTTTTTCATTAGAATGAGTTTTATATTCAAAAAAATATTTTCTCAGGTTTTAAAGGCCTATAATAGATAAAATACTAAGAAATAAAGCTTAGTTAGATCAGTTCAGGGCTCTGAGAAATTTTAATTTATAAATTAATTAAATGTTTTTGCATTACACATAAATGTTCATAATCTTTTTGCAAATGCTGAAAGCGAATCTGCAGGATAATATTGGTTAACAGCTGAGAAGAATTATTTCGCTTTAGAGCCACACCACTTTTAAGCATTAGGTCTGTCCTCAAGGCTAAGTATAATCATTCCCACTCTGTAGTATGCGCATTGTTTATCTTATCCATAAGCTCTACAATCTCTTTTATAGTATTTTGTAATCTCTTCTGTATCTTTACCTCAAAATATCTTACAATTAAATGAAAAGTAAACATATACATTCTTTGCCAGTATAAGCTATTTTATTACAGTATTGCAAAAATCTTACACCCTTTTTTTGAAATTTCAGAAATATTTTGCCTTCTGAGTGAAGAGTTTTAAAGACCCTTTATTTCCTTTGAGCTTTTGCCACACAAAACATAAAGTGAATGAATAAAGCTTTCTGTGCTTAAAATAGTTAACTACATGCCTAGTTTTAAAGACTGATGGCTGAGCAGTTAGCACAGCAGAAATCCCAGGAGAGCTATACGTAGCATATCAAACTGTGGGCATGGAAATGCCAAGTAATGGAAAGCTAGCCTCTCAGCACACAATCTCATGGTGCTTTTCATTCTGCAGACAGACATAGAGAATACTCAAGAACCAGAAGGCACATCCTGAGCTTATGAGTTATCAAGTTAAAAAAATGGTGAATTCGGGGCCAGCCCGGTGGCGCAAGCGGTTAAGTGCGCGCGCTCCGCTGCGGCGGCCCGGGGTTCGCTGGTTCGGATCCCGGGCGCGCACCGACGCACTGCTTGGCAAGCCATGCTGTGGCGGCGTCCCATGTAAAGTGGAGGAGGATGGGCGCAGATGTTGGCCCAGGGCCGTCTTCCTCAGCAAAAAAAGAGGAGGATTGGCAGATGTTAGCACAGGGCTGATCTCCTCACAAAAAAAAAAAAAAAAAAAAATGGTGAATTCATCAAAGACAATACTAAGTGTATGCCGATAGAGATAGAAAAATAATAAAAACTTATTAAGGTTAGAGAAATTTAAGTATCTAACTATACTCAGAATTATTTTTCTCTAAATTCTTCCTTTAAATTTTCTTCTAGTGAATTCATTCAGTAAACATTTGAATGCCTAATTTGTACAAGGCATTGTGCTAGCCAAGAGAGACACGAAAGAGGTATAGTCTCTACTTTTAAGGAGCAGAGTTTGGAGGTCGAGATCAGACAATTAAAAAGACATTTATTGCAATATATAAATGTATCCAACAACATGTTGTACATCTTAAACTTACACAATATTATATGACAATTATATCTCAGTTTAAAAAAACAAGTTTATCATAGTGTAAGGGCTATGATAAGAGTAAACGGTTCTATGGAGTATACAAAGAGTTGGAACCATTGTTCAATCATGGCTAATATTGAAAGACTACCCAAAAAAAATTACATTTAAGTTGAGGTCCTAAAGTTTAAGTTAACCAGATAGAGCAGAAAAGAGCAGGCCAGTCAGAGGGAACATGATGTTCAATATGCCTGGGATCAAGAGATGGCTTAAATGCTACAGTCAAACAAACAAATAAGCAAAGCCAGTGTCTGGGACTGATTAAGAGAGGTTGATTGTAAATTTTAAGCTATCTATGAAAAAAAATGGCATTACAAATTGATGACTATCTATATGTAAGTGTAGAAAAAGATGCCAAAATTATCAAAAAGTCTCCAAGTAATGAGGGCATTTTTTCATTTTAAGAACAATGAGTATCATATAGTCATAATACTAAAAGCGGTATTTTATGGTCAAATAAATATTTATGGATTAAAATTTGCTTATAATTTGGGGAATAATGTTTTTTTATACTGCTCTATATTCTTATTTAGAAGGCTTGGTTCAGGCAAATAAATACCAATCTTTTCTTATTTATTGCAATGGTTATATAAAAGGACAAAAATCATAACATTTATGATCACAATGTATTATTGCTATATTAGTTATCTTTCTTACAATATGCAAGTTATCCTGAAAATTAGAAAAGTTGATTAGTTAGGCATGCAAAATCATCTTCCCAATATGCTTATCATTGCCCAAATATATCTAACAAAAATATTATAGAATATTTATCAGTGAATTAGTATACAGAATTGTATGGCATGGTTCTATGTATGGTGTGACTTTCTTTAAGTAAATGGAAATATTGATGACATTTTCTCTCTAGGTGTTGCTATCCACTCAGCATTTGAAAGTTATTATCCTCTGCCGTTTCCTGAATAGCTGACTGATTTCTTTAACATGATGAATAAAACCTGACTCATGTTATCTGGAACACTTCAGAAGTACACACAGTTGGGTGTTTTACACCTAATTCAGTACAGACACTTACAAAATGAATCTTTTTAAGAGTGTTTTGTTGTACTTTTCTCCCCTACCAAGGCGCTCATTGAACAAATCTTATTTCTATTGCCTAGTTCCGGGATATGTGGAAATCCTGCTTCATTTACATAACTTTTCATTGGCATGTGAGATTCAGCAAGTTAAGTTAATAAGTGTATGTTTGCAACAGCAGGAGACTTTTTTCCCCTAAATTTGTTGGATCATATATTCCAACCAGTTAAAATAAAATTTACAACATCCTGCTGTCTTAAATGTAAACAAGCTTGCAATCAATTTGGTTTAATGAAATTAAGACCATACAGTATGACTAAAGAGAAGAAGGCCTTCGGTTCTCTACTGAATTCATAATGGAAACAACTGTTCTGGTCTAAATAGATCATGAGAAACATGGTTGTTCCAACACACTAAAAAAAGATTTATTCTGTATTCATCAACAAAGTAGAAAATTCTAATTATCTTATCTGGGGAAGATTTAGAGATTGCATTTTCAACTGATGTGTTTTTTGGGTACTTTGTGATGCCTCCTGTACATTTAATTGAGCTGTGGAATAATATCAATCACTCTTTCAATGAAAGGATGTTTCAGGAATAGATGCTGACCCAACTTCTCTAAGCACTATTTTTAGTAGAATGCTAATTAACAGAGAGATGGTAATCTAAATTTCATTGTGTTCTTAGATTTGGGAACAGGTGTTACAGCATTGATTATTCAATGAAAAGGCCAGTTCCCTGGAAAGGTTATACACATGACTTTTGCTAACTTGTAATTGATTTTTCCCCCATGGTGTTCTGTTTCACCTTTTTATTGCAAGGCTAAGAAAACCAATGCCAAATGAATCCAGATGTATATAACTTAATGCTCTGTTTCAAAATTTTTAATGGCTCTCCAAATATAAACTTCCATTGTTATTGAGGTCCAACCCAGTCCTCTAGCTTTAACTCCTATTCTTCTTTATATTATCTTTGCCTAATCCGATCAGAACCACTTACCATTCTGTTAAACACTTCCCCTGCTTCCCTGACTCTTTCCTTCAGGCTGGAATGTGCCTCTTTTGCTATATATAGGAGTAAAATCTGTTCATTCTTTAAGCTCCAGTTCAAATGTTACCTCCACTTGATCACGCCTTGCCTGATAATCTCGCTTTACTGGAGTATTCACTCTTTTCTGAGTTACAAATGTTCTTGGTACATAATTGCTGATTAAAATTGTATTGGTCAGGGTTCTTTCAGCTGCAAGTGACAAAAATTCTGCTCAGAATAGTTTTATACAACAAAGAATGGGGGGTTATTGGTCTCAGTAAGTGTGAAGTTTGAGGACTGGTAATGAGGCTCAACTGGATCTGAGGCATCAAATTATGTAGTCAAGGTACTCTGTCTTTATCTTTGACTTAGTTTTTCTTCGCTTTGAGTGGGCTCGACTTTCAGTCCTTCTGTCTCCGATGGGATGACATTGAATCCCACCAGTCTCTCCAACCTTAAATTCTGTTTAGAAGATAGAGTTCTTTTCTTCAATTATTTCAACAATGGTTCCAACAAAATTCATGATCACATTAGCCTATTTTGGGTCATCTATCTTTCTCCCCAGATGAATCACTGTGAATCAGAGAATGGAGAACCCTGTCCTTACCCATAGACCCAAGCGCTGAGGTCAGCCCTACAAACATCTTATGGATTGAGAAAGGGGAGGAATAGTTACATAAAAGAAATCTAGACTACTTTTATCAAAAAGAAATGGTGGAGAGATGGAATATTTAGCTGAGAATGAAACAAGATAAAAACTGTGCATTATGATATCTATATCTGTAGTTATTTGCATAATATGAAGAATCTGATTTATAAACTGAGGTTGCGATGCATATTTTATTTATTTCTATAACCATCAAAAGCTTAGTTTCTAAAAAAACATCCATTTAAGTAACTGGAGTTCTTTTTTGTAAAATAGGGTTCCAGGAAGGTTAATAAAACAAAGAATGAATGACACAGTGTTAACTCAAACTTTCAAATTAAAGGTGAGAGGCTGATATTCTGTCTTCAATTGTTAAATCTATTGATCAAAAGATAAAAGTCTATTTCAATATATTAAATTAAGAACTAAAGAAAAGTCAAAAGGGAAATTTTATGGTAATTTTCTGAACTGTCATTTCATAAGAAATGAAAGACATTTATTAACATTGTCTTTCAATTGTCTTATTCTCCTTACGATAGTATAATGAGCATATCGTGTCTTGTGTGCTTGACAAGACTGGGAGCTTAAGACAGTTTCCTTGTGCTCCTCTGTGTATTCTTTGTCTAGCCTAGTACCTTACATAAAGTAGTTGCTTTAGGATAGTTGTTTTGATCCTTATAAAGGTAAAACTTTTAAAAAGTAAAAGTACTTTCCCTTTTAAAAGATTATTCTATTTACTTCAGCCTTAAATAGGCTCACTGCTAACATTTAAGCAGTACTTTCTATACAAGCTTTCCTCCTGGTTGACTAAATAGTCATTTCACGTCTACTTATAACTTGCAAGTTGCATTCGCCTTTTGAGCTCGATACAGATAATCTATATGAGTTTCTAGGTGAGTGTTAATTTTCCTTGTCAGATGATAAATTATTGTTTTTACCCTAATAGTGTTCAATAAGAATTGATTGATGTTTCACCTCTATTTATATATTTTGACCTTGATATACCCTTTCTGCACAATGATTTTTAAAACTATAGTATACTGTCATTTACAAAATCTTCTCAAGTAAAGTTGGTAGATGAGGTAGTGAGTCGTGAAGGGGGGAACGAAGGGATTTGAGGAAAAGAACAAATAGCCTTTGACCACACATTGCCGGAGCAGGTTTTTGCTTTAGTCAATGCAGTCTAAAAGACACTAAATAGTTACACAGAGTTATAAATCAATAATAGTTATCTTTTCTCATTTTCAACAAATACCTCTAACATTTGTTATATTTAAGAAGGCACAAGATGGTGAACTCCATCTCTGAGAAGCATCCTGCTATAGGCAGCAGTGTTGTTAGGCTATTGGGCTAATGTGATACTGATAGTGCTACCTTGTTCCGTACACACAAATGTGATCCTTATGTAAATATAGCCCATCATCTGTGTAAATACAGTTCATCAGTTACGGAGTGAGAACAGGGAGATGGTTTAGAAATCCATCACCACTAAAAGAAAAATATTAATAAACAGTTCAAACCCACGCCTACTGGTGCTGAGATCATGGTGTTATTTTCATTTGACAAGAGCACCATGCTGTTTCAGTTACCTGAGAGTTCTGTTTTGTCTATCCTGTAATAATTGTCATTTTATTCTCCCTAACATCTAGTCCAGTGTCTGACACATGGTAGGAGAATTAAATAATTTTTCCAGAATTAATGAATGGATACCTATTTATTAAAACCATCATGAGGGAAAGGAAATGGACTCCTAAATGCCTTTTTCTTTCACACTCATCTGCTTATTGAATTTCCCAGTGATCTGATGTTTATTCAAAATCTATTTCTTATTTGACTTCTTTGCCAAATGCTTGGGAATAATTTAATGGAAGAGAGCAGGTGGATGCCATGAGTGAATTAAGTGGAACAGTACTTTTATTCCTCTTATAGTAACTAAGGCTCAAAGCAATTGTGTTTCAGAGAAAGAGCATTCTTTGGAGAGTCATGAAACTAAATAGAACAGAAACATCACCAGTAGCATAATTCCTCCTTCCCCAGTAGAGGCTCTAGCAATACTAGCTCTTTCCTATCATATTATATTACCCTTTAATTTATACTTATTCTATGAGATTCAATATAGAGCAAGGAAATATAAATTCACACTAATTTAAAGATTCCACCAAGTTATTTCTTAATTCATGGCCCAAATACATTAAAAGCATAGATATATTTTATCTATACATCAAGAATCATTTTCATATCCGCCAGAGACTTAACAGCTATTAATAGTAAATTACTATATAGCTACATCATTAAATCTTATAAAGACCTCCCACTTTACATACATTCCATTGCTTTCCTTCAGGCAAAGTAATAAAACTATGGACTCCCTTTATGATAACATATATTCAGTTCAAAAGATATTACTGAGAAGCTGTTCCATACAAGGCAGTTTTATATATGTTGCATGGTGAGGTAGGGAGTGCAAAGATGGGTAATATATGATCTTTATATCAAGTATCATATGAGCTCATGGTGAGGGTAAGATATAGTTACAAATAACATAATCAAATTCGGAATTAATAAGCATCCTAAGAATACGAAAGGGGCATTCAAAACAGAGAAAAATATAGAGACAGGGAGAAGCAGACTTCATAGAATTTTGAAGCCGGCTGAGAAGGAAGCACAGGGGTTTGTTATGTGGAATGTAGAGTTGCGGGAGGTAGTGGAAGTTGCAGGCAGAAAGAGCCCTCTAAGCAAACACGTGGGCACAGAGTGAGACTGAGGCTTGCTCTATGTATAGGGATTAATTCAGCCCAACGGAAACATAATTTTTGTGTATGAGATTAACAAGACCTGACAATGGAAAGGTTGGTTGGGTCTACACAGTGAAGTGCCTCAGACCTCGTGAAGAGTTTATAAGGAATTTGTTGGGACATGAGAAACTATTGAATGTTTTTAACATCACAGAATGATATGATTAGAATGACACTTTAGAAAGACTATTTTAGCAGCAGCGTTAAGAATATTTGTAGACTTTTGCCTTGTTCTTTCAGTTTGATACAGCTGAAATGCCTCTTGTTTCCATCTCTGTGTCCCCAAATCCTGTCTGTCTTTCAAGTCCAGAGTAAATGTCACCTCCTTCAAGAAGTCTGGCCTCACCCTTCCAGGCTAAAGTAATCCTAGCAATTGCAATGCTTGTTTTCTTCATTTAATTTTTAAAATTTTTAGTATGTTATACTATATTTCTTTTTTTTTTTTTTTTTGGTGAGGAAATCAGCCCTGTGCTAACATCTGCCAATCTTCCTCTTTTATTGCTGAGGAAGACTGGCCCTGGGCTAACATTCATGCCCATCTTCCTCCACTTTATATGAGACACCGGCACAGCATGGCTTGCCAAGCGGTGCATCGCTGCACGCCTGAGATCCAAACCAGTGAACCCCGGGCCACCGCAGCGAGCACACGCACTTAACCGCTTGGCCGGGCCGGCCCCTGTTATGCTATTTTCTAGTACAAAAAATACAATAGTTGTGTTAGAGCAAAACATACATAATCTAAAACCTGAAATATTTACATCTTAAGAGACACCTGGAAAGTACTATGGCATATTAAAATTTCAAGTTGAAAAAGTATACATTTATTTAGAAAGCTCCAGTAATTCCACAGTGCTCAGGAGGATGAAGAAAATGATGATCAATAAGGACCATTTCTGTCCCACATTATCTGCATCTCAGATAATGTCCTACAACTCATCATCATCACACAGTGTTTCACAGCCTTCTTAGCATTGCAACGAATAATGCTGGAAGGACATTTACATTACTCTTTTCCTAATATAGTTCCAGGGCAGAATCTGCCAAGGAAAAGCTCTTGTACAAGATTTGGAACACAAGAGAGAAGGAGAGGTCAGTTGTAGGCAGATTCATGGGTACAAGACAATCTCCTGAGATCCTCCTGTGTTGTAGACAGCAAAAATCCGTGGCTCTCACTCTCCAGATTGCTGAGATTTACCACAGCTCCCCCGAATCACCCAAATCTAGCAGCTATGCCCCTGGCCTTACTTCCCCAACCCTTCTGTCATTTAAAAAAATGCTTCCAGGCCAGCCCTGTGACCTAGTGGTTAAGTTCAGCGTGCTCCGCTTTGGTGGCCCAGGTTCAGTTTCTGGGCAGGGACCTACACCACTCATCAGTGGCATGCTGTGGCAGCGAACCACATACAAAGTAGAGGAGGATTGGCACAGATGTTAGCTCAGGGCAAATCTCCTCAGAAAAAAAAAAGCTTCCACTTTCCTATATTGAGCATTTGCGTTAGGACTGTCTAGAGTAGCTTTTGTTTTCTTGAGGAAAACTTGACTGATGCAGCTTCTATTACAAGAATAATTCCTACCCTAGTTAAAGACTTGCTTAACAAGTAAAATACAACTTGGTGGTATCAAATTTGATTAAGGTCATAAAATGGAAAAATATGCTTTGTAAAGTGAGGGGGAAAAAAACACTGGATTTAAAAAATAAATCACAGTTCCTGCTAAAAATGAAAATTATTTAAAAAGAGCACTTCAAAATGATCAACCAAGAGAAAGGATTAATTGAAAACAGAGTTGTAGAAAAATATAGTTAGAAAGACAGTTTAGAGCTGCTGATGATTTTTGCACAAAAATACCCTCAGAACTGGAAAATAACACCATTGACAGATTTTATTTTTTTGAGAGTGCATTTTTATTATTTTTAAAGATTAACTGTTACTTGATTTTTAATTTTCATGATTAAATTTTCTTTAATTTTATAGTTTAGTTTATCTTTGAACAATTCTTTATTAATTTTCACTAGCATATTAGAATGATAATATGTTTAACATTATGTTTTCATAAATGTATAGTTTCCTTAATATTTTGTAATACACTATACATTTTTGTACTTCAAGTATATTAAATGGTTTCACTGATTTTTTTTTTTTAATTTTAGGGCATATATCTCTGCTCTTGTATGTTAGCTGTTTAATAACAATATCTTAATTTGGGTTCTTCCAAAAGAAGACTTTGAGAAAAGAATTCCAGTCTAAGTGGTTTAGATAGTTTATTTGGGAGGTGATTCCATGTTCCCAATAGGAGAAAGTAGATGTAGGACAGTCAGGGAAGGTAGTCAATAAATACGGGGGAAGAAAGTGTTATTAAGCAAGTTACCACTGTGTGTACAGGAGCATAATTTCACTGGGGAATTTTGGAAAGCACACATTCCTCAGAATTCATTGGAGAGGCAAGCATGAGGTGATTATACACCAACTCCTGTCGGTCATTAAAGTCAGCTGAGGTGACATTAATTACCAAGCACTGCCCTAGGAACACAATTGGAGGCCAGCAAAAGCCTTCATGCACTTGTTGGCATTTGACATCTAGGCCAGACAGGAACTGAAATGGTAAGGCCTGAGAGGATATAAACAGGGCACTGACAAATCTGGTGCAATCTGGATTGGCTTGAGTTAACTTTCGGATCTGATCAGGCAAAAGTCATAATTCTTTCATTGCCTTTACTTTTCCTACAGCCTTAAAAGTAGCAATCAGGGTATGCTTTTCATCATTGACTTGGTTCAAATTGCAGACAAATTAAAGCCTAATTTATTCCTTTATAGTTTATCAACATCATTATCATCTACAAAGTAACTAGGAAACTTAGTATTAATAGTTTAGGGTAAACATTTGACCCATCTAGAAGTCTCATTACCTCTGCATAGCATTTTACTTCTTTAACTATTTTTAAAAGACAACATTGCTTGGAATGAAAAGTAATTCTAGATTTAATGAAAACATAACCTCGCTGTTTCTAGTACTTGGAAAATTATGCTACTATTTTAAAATTAAACAGCTGTGATTCTTAAGATATTGGTGTGTGATTCAATCAGCATCAATGGTTTATAATAATATTAGACTAGTCTCCAGCTTGCTCACAATGCATCGTAAATATGAATATTCTGAATATAAATGTTACTAATTTAACCAAAATAGAAATAGGAGATCTGCATAAAAATTTGAATCATATCTATCTACACACATTTATATGGGCCCAGAAACAGAAGAGCTAAATACTTTATATATATGCATACATATATATGTAGATAAAAAGAGAGAGAGTATATTTACAACAATTATATATAACTGTTCAGAAATAATCCTTATAGGTAAGAAAATATTTAGAGAGATAATAAAGGGCATGGAGAAAGGTTAAAATGCGTTGGTATCAATTACTTTTGTTTCATTTTTTTTTCTACTTTGTCAGTGAAATGGAATTGCATCTGAATAATGGCCTACCCTTATACTTTAGAAGCAAAGCTGTTTACAAAAGCCAAAACAAGTAAAAACTGTGACTAGTTAATTTGTAGACAATTTACTGTTAAGATAATTGAGTTAGTGGCGCTTACTTGAGAGAGCATTGTTGGAAAAAATCCGATGGACTGAGCACATACTCACAAGTACAAATTGAATACTAAAACAAACAAAAAGTCAAATTCTTAAAAGTATTAACTGCTCCTGAAATTCGTCGTACTAAATACTCACAGATTGAATAATAAATATGTTAGGACTATGCCAGAAAAGTACAGACCTAGTAATGAAAAGAACACAGTCTATTACTGTTAGGAGAGTAAGAGACCCAAATAGTAATCACCTTTTAAATTTTTTTTGTTTTTGACCACAGAACCATAGAAAACAGTAGTTTCTATGAACATAGTGCAAGAGATTGAATTTATGAAGGCATTTGGACTGTTGCTTTACTTGGGGAACTTAAGAAATAAGTAATTTAAAACAATGATATTTTACTAGTGTGTTGAATGAGAGATTTTTCCTATTGTCTCTACCTGGGCTAGAGTCCCAAAGTTGGAAAGTTTAATAACAATGTTCCTCTAAATTCCAAAAAAAGGATCCATTATTCAAGGAATTCACTCTTTTGAGTTGGACATTTCCCTAGGATCTATTAAGAAGTGGCCCAAATGACCCTATTACCCCACCATCACCTCAACATCCTTCTCCCCAGCTTATATAGTAAAATATTAATATATCAATGGAATTAGCTGTGAGATAAGTCATCAGGGGTGCAGGATTTATGGGAAAAGTATATTCAAATGAAGTAAGGGTGGTCTCACTAAAAGTATCATTCATGATTTTTAGTCATGTCTGCAAGAAGAGAAGATAGCCTCTCATTCTCCTTGCTATATCTATAATTTCATAATCAATTTGCTTATCATCTCTAAATTTATTTAAGTAGGATTTTCAGAGAAATAGAAAGAAGTGGCTGAACAGAGAAAAGGGTCTATAATGAGTCAGCCTATGCTTCCACCGTCAGACAAGGCAGAGGCACATTCAGAAAGGAGCCGCATGTGAGCCACTGTGCAGGCCACTATCCAGTAAGACTATATCTGGGTGAGTGATCCAGCAGGAAGATTCTATGTAGTGAACTTCAAGGGTTGGAAGTGAAAAGAGAAAACTCAGAAGTAGTCAAGGCAAAGCTGACTTCCCACATCAGGAAACCAGTCATTCAGGAAGCTCCTATAAACCCCTCTGAAGGAAGCTCATGTGGATCCCACAAGATACCCAGGAATTCTGTGCTTGCCTCTTTGAAGATATCAACAGTTAGCGAAGGCTATATTAGCATCAATCAGTTAAAAGATAGTTATCATTTTTCCTTCAACCTCTTCCCTGCTTTCTTCCAGAGAATCTGAACCTTGAAGGGATGGTCAGAAGGAGAGTAAAAGAGAAGACTCTCTCAGTCCTAGGGTCTAAGGCCAAGGCTTAGCTGGCCCTGGCGATTAGAAGATGACCATTATTTCGGAAATGGGCTTGAAGTTTACAACTTGACCAGACTTTTTATACTTGAAAATACTCAGGAATCCCAAGATGTCAGACAACATATGAGAGAGATAGCTTAAGTGAAGACAGTAATTAGAATAAATGAATGAATGAATAAATGACAAAAAAATTTCCATTTTATACCTCAATAAGTTCAGAATACCCACTGAGCTCATCATAGTCAATAATCTAACTTCAATGGATTAGGCAACTACTTAAAAATATCTCACCAATAACAGTTTTCATAACAATAAAATAAAGATACATCTGACAAAGCACTACATTACTGACTCAAGAAAAACAGCCCAAACTTCTCCAGATCCCAAGAGGCCCCACTGAGGTATCATTCAAGCTCTCTCCAATGGCCATGACTACCCTTTTCTTCTAAACTTTGGTTTGTGCCTCCTCTACCATTCCTGAAATCATCAAGCAGCTGTCTGCACTAATAGCCTCTTTCTATTCTGATACCTGAGTCACTGCCCTGCAGTGATGGGAAACAGTTTCCTCTTCTTGTGTTTTACTTATGTTATGGGCCCCACGGCACAGCTCTGTCAATTATCAGACGCTCATGGTACCCATAGTGATAAACCATTTTCATTTGATTCATTGTTTCAATCCTTCTCTTTCTACCAGTTGATAACAGAGTCTTACTACTGCCGTGTCGTGTCTTATGCTGAGCATGTTATCTACATTAGCTTCACCTTGAAATACACACATTTATTTCATCCTTCAAAATAACACTTAGTGATTAGTATTTACTATCCCCATTTTTTTTTTTTTGAGAAAAAAAGAGGATACAGCAAGGATAACTAACTTTCTGTAGGTTACATAGCTACTAAATAGCAGAACTAGAATTTAAACCCATGTGGACCTCCAATAAAGACCCTGTTATTGGCTCATTGGGGCTAAGCCAGAAAATGTCAATTTTACCATGCTGCACTTAAATTTGCTCTTCACTCTGAAAAACACTAACTAATTGGTCTGCAGACCGAGCATAGATACCATATATCTCTCCTTTGGGGACAAATTCTTTTTTCATAATTCAAGATAATTTGTGGCATCTGTGGAGTCTTATCTTCAAGTATCACCTATATGTAAAATTCTTCAGTTCTTTAAGCAAGTAGGCCCCTGGCCAATTGACTTCCTTGGGGTGGAGTGTGGAAAGCCCTCTAGACTAATTTTTGCAAAAGGTTTTTAAAGCTTTAGAGGAGGAAAGAGTTTGTCGGGGAGCTGCTGCAGAGTATGTGAGAATCATTTAGAGTGATGTTATGGCAATGAAGAACAGTTTTTAGGACCCTAAGGCTGTGCATTATGCAAGTACTCACTCTTAGATGGTTTCCTAAAATATTTTGTCTAAGAGTCAAATGAATTCCACTTCCTTTTTTTCTCCCTGCGTAATATTTCTTTGAATGTGATATTGTGATGAGACTGGACAATGCAGAGCTGGTTTTATGCAAATTACACTGCTAGTTAATATATAATTTTTAGTTTAAATCTTTAAACTTATTATATTGATATTGGCTGACTAGACTGTAAGGCATCTCTACATAGTGGTTTTACTCTATCTTTATGTAACATTTGAAGGGGTAAGTAGTGAATATCAGATGCTTGTTATTAAGTTGAAATAGATTGAAACAAGTAGAGATTTGCAATCTTTCAAACAAGTGCAGCCATCTTAGTATACTTATTTCTTCTTAAAGCTGTGCTTGGCAGATTAAGCAAATTGGGCATTTTAGGGATCTGAATCTTGAGTAAAACAAATTTTTGAAATGCATATTTTTATTTCTTGTCAGTACCTCAGCTCATCTTTTAAAATAAAGAAAACATTTTATTTCAATGTGTTTACACACACAAGGGCACAGAGAAAGGGAGTAGTTGGTGTATCAGGTCATTATTCAGCTGGATAAGAACTAGGCAAGAAAATGAGAAGTTAAAAATAGGTGATTTGTTTTAAATAATAACTTATTTTAAATAATGTTTTTATTTTTTAAAAAAATCTTTAACATTATTGTTGAAGTAGTTAAAAGAAGGCTAAGAGAAAGAAAAAGGTGCAAACTAGGAGTTTTTAACTCAGTGAGTTGATCACCAGTTGAAAATAGTATAAGGGCAGAGCCAATTTAACGTCTGTAGGATCTGTAACACCTCCAGCATCCTGGCCCTTAAACAGTTTCCATTTTATTGATTGTTGAGTTAAGTCAATGAGAATATGAAGGCTTTTGATTTCTCTGGGCAACTTGTTTGAGTGCGTATACTGTTCAGAAATGGATAGTTCTTATTTTTAAGACAGAAAATTACAAAAATTAAAATTCATAAAATTTTAGATTAATTTAAAGGGAAAAGAAAATAATTTAAAAAGTTTTTTAGTCATTTAATAAATAGACACTAAATCTGATGAATCAAACAATGTCCAGATTGCTGAGACAATCCTTTAAGTTACTCACGTATAATTTTATTACACATATATACACATATATGCATACAAATGTAATGGAAATATATATTAATATAGTATATATATATTTACATAAAATACAAATACAGTGTATAGGGAGAAAAGTTTTCTTACATATATTGATAAAAATCTATAGGATTTATACTCATTAAAAGTTAAAAACTAAAGCTAGATAAACCTCACAAAATAACAAAATCAAATGGTAAACATTATCAGAGGGAGAATAGAAAAATATAAGTTGCCTACTAGACTATATTGAAGAGAGTGTTCAAGAATTCAGAATATTTTCTTTCTTTCCCCAACAGCATATTTGTCTTTAGCTGAACATTTTACCTGTCTGAATCTTAGCTTTTTTCTTCACAAAATAAAGACAAGAAGCAGAACTCCAAGATTCCTTTCAGTTCCCAAACTCTATTATTGATAATTACATATATTTTTTAAATTTCTATATCTTAAAAGCTTAATATGTACTTTATTTAATCTTTGCTAAGAGAATGAGTAAGGCTTATTTTTAAATTATGAATAAATTATATTATGATAAATGAAATCTCTCTTACATAGAATTTTTAAAATATGTAATTTTATGAAGTGAGTTGTTATTGAGAGATTAATCTAGCATTAACAAGGATAGGAGAGGTCTTTCATTTTATTGGAGAGCATGTATTTTCAAAGACAATATTTTATCCATAGATATGACTTTTGCCAGAACAACCAACTGGACAGAATCACCATCTGGGAGTCAAGAAATCTTATTTCTAGGAACAACTCTTCCATTATCTACGTTAAATGTCTTATGCCTTCACGTTTAAAACGAGGAGTTTTGAGGATCTCTATAACACCATCTACATCGTATACTGTGAATTCTCTGTGTCATTAAAAGACCAAAGTTATTTAATTATTAAAAATTACTTTCTCAAATTATCAAAACATCTGTTAACAATTTTGGATTTACATATAATTTTTAGTAGACATAATTATTATAATAACATAAAGTTTATGTAAATATTTTGTTGACATAATTATTCAGCTACGTGCTGGGAAAAATATAGAATGAGTTTCCCAATCATTTCTTGGCACTTTGTATTTATCTTTTCAGATGCATGAATATTAAAGGTGTGAATGATTTTGATTAAATTTAAATATAGTAGTATTTGATATACCCAACTTTAATGTTCACGTTATTGTTAAATAAAAATGTTCCCATAGACATTTTCAAATGGGCTTTAATTTGATTGAAATGAATTGATATATACACATCTACACTGTGGGAGATTGGGAAGACATGATTATAATTCATATTTTCCATTCAAGACTGAAAAACACAAACAATTTAAATGTGCATCAATAGGTAAATCATTAAATTATAGTACATTCAAATAATTCATTAAAAATAAAGAAGATAGTTTTATACTGATAAAAATAATAATCCCTAAAATATTTGGTTGTATTGAAGACAAGTCTCAAGACATTGTGCTTTGCTTTTTGGATGTGCATATATATGTCTAGAATATTGCTGGAAAGATCCTTAAAAAAAACTGCTAACAGTGATTCCTCCTGGGGAAGGAGTGACAGGACATCAGGGTGGTGGGGGTATGAAGAAGACTTCCCCCTGTATACCTTCCCTTTCACTATTTGATTTGTTTTAACCATGTGAACATGGTTTGCTTTAATTTTCTTACTATGGTTTTATTGGTGACTCAGATAATTACATTAGCTGTCTTTCTCTACACACACACATCACCATCATCATGCCTCATTCCCTATCTCACACAATTAATGTTTATGGTCACAAATGATAAAAAAAAAAAATGAATTTTCTCAACACAGAATCTTCCTGTTTCTTAGTCACAATTCAGATCTGCTGTTAATATTTAACTATTAATTCTATGTGTTGGAGTTGGTACTTTACTTCAGTTACATAATATAGAGTAGCCAATTCCCATATCCAGAGGTATACTCCTGGGTCTTAGTAATTTTTAAATTAGACAGCAGAAACTTTTTATCAAGTCCTTGACCAATCTCTTAATTATTTACCACGTCGAAGATTCTTTAATGTGGTTTTTATTGCACCCTCGTGGACCATTTGCTAAGAAGCAATTTGCTATTTTGGAGATAAATTCGTTTTATTATTTCCTGTTCCTGTACGTTGAAAAGCACTGTGGACTGTTATTTTCCCTACCCAATCTCCTACCTCAGCATCAATGCACCTATTAAATCTAAAAGCCTTTATTTTTCATATCATAAAAAGGTAGAGTTGGGTTATTTATCCTGATTAAAAGCACAAAATATTTTCGCTAATTTATCCTGCAGAATCACTGATTTTCGTTCCCATAAAATTAATCATACAAAGCCAGCAGGGGAGGAAACAGATTGAGTGCTTTTCAGAATAGTGAAATAAAATTTTAGCTTTTGTTATGTATGTGGAAGATAAGAGTTTGAGATTTAACACTATACTAAATATCCAGAGAGAAAGTGGGACATGGAATTATTGCAATAGTTGATTTCAATAAGAAAAGAAGACAGGAACGGATGAAAGAATATTCTTCTTACCTAAAATAGCTTGGATATGTTTTAGAACCATGTAATGAGCCACTTACTTATGTGTAGGGTAATATCAGCACGTATAATAACAGCATTAGCAAAGTACAGAATGGATGAGTTAGTAAAGAAGGACTGAATCAAGTGTAATAAAGATTTTTCAATAAAAGCATTTTTAATAATTATATAATTATAACACTATAAGGAGAATCAAACCTATCTATTTTTTATTACAGACTTGAAAAGTTTATTATGTTCTGTCCATATTCATTTCCTTTAATTCAGTTATATTTACTTTTTTATAATTAGTAATGTGACATTGCTAGGCAGTATTAAGTAACAGGCCTATCTGAAATACAAACTAAGATTTGTCTGATTGCACAAATCATCTTATTATGATCTTCATATGTGTCTAATTTTATGATTTAGCACTTAATGTAATGGCATATAAAATATACATATATTTTATATATATATTATATATTACATTATACATAATGTAACGGCATATAAAGTATGTACATATGTAGCTAAATGAATATTTATATTGAATAATTAGGATAAAATAATATATTGTAAATGCAGCCATAGTTTTTGTAATTATGCAAGTAACTTGTTAGCTTTACTTCAACTGAATTGGGCCTAGAACTCTGTGATTACTCTTAGGGAAAACGTGTCATCTTTCCCATGTCACAGCTAAGGCACAGGGGTGGGAACACTTGGCCAAGGTGGAAAACTAATTTAGAATGACCCCAAAGGCCCAGAATTGCACAGACATCTATGGATTGGATCTGCTTGGGGTTCCTCTACTCTTGACATCTCTCTCCTTCTCTACCAGCCCCTAAAATTAATTTCTATGCTAGTGCCCAGGCATCTGGACTTGGCACTTTCAGCTGTGCAAAACTGAAAGTAGAGAACTTTTTAAAATTAAAATTATTTTTGTACAGATATTTAACAATATTATTATTAACAGCTAAATTAGGAGGCTGTGGATTAAAAGGACTTGGGATTTAATAATTCTTAATGCTCCCACTAAATACAGGGAAAAGTCTCAGGGATGCTGCTCTGCCTTGCTTGGCACTAAATTTTCAGATTCAAAAAGTTATTGGGTCTTTCAATTATTAAATTTCCCTGTATTAAGAAGAATTTTATTTACACTATCACTAATATGCATACTCATTTAAGGTATCTTCTAGGGAACTACAAAAATGGCCACCTTCTTTTAGTTCTGAGACAAATGGTATATTGCAAAAATAATTTTTGTATTGTTAACCTTAATGGAAATGTAACTGATTGCATGCTAAGAAGATGTACCTCTCCCCGGGTAGTTCAGAATTTGTATGTCCTTAGGACTGTAAATAATGTATGAGTCAAACCTTGGTGGAATTGGGAACCAGCTCCAGTATGAAATCTCCAGAAATTACTCTGCTCAAGTAAATGGCTACGGATTCTTTAAAAAAGTGGGGAGAGAACCCTTCAATTTCTCAGTGACCATTTTTTAGTGTATAATGAACCTGACAAGAATAGACTCCTATTCCTAGAATTGTCTATTCGGTACATTTCATGAACACAAACTATTCTATTTAAAACTGGCACATAGTGACTTTGCTCCTGCTTATGTCTGCATTCCACAGTAATAGCATACTTAGAAATATATTATAAAGTAGAAATATTTCCACTAATTTTCAGGCCTAAAAAAGAAGCATTTCTTGATGGAAAATGAATAGCAGGATTGTACTACATATTTACTCAAACATGGAAAATTACCCAGTGTAGTTTAGTCTTGCAATACATATTCATCAAGTAGCTTCCACAAGCAAGGCCATGTTCTAGGTACTTGCTACTGAAAGGTGAAGAAGACATCCTCTTTTCCCACAAGAAGTTAAGTCTGGTGCAGAAGACAAAACAACAATAATAGCAAAACCAATTACCACACAGAAAAGAAAACTTTCTAATAGGGATATATCCTTGGTGCTATAAACCACAGAGGAAATGCCCACTGCTTTCTCTTGGATGGGAAGAAAGCAGTGATGGAAGGGTATTTTTGAAAAGATTTCATTTAGAATACAAAGTTTAGATCTTTTGAAATATTGTGAGGAAGAATGAGCAAAACAAGCTATTCAAGAAGCATCTAATGCACACAGTCATGGGAGAGCATGACCCATTTGGGAGATAAGTATTTCAGCATGTGAGAAGAGGGCACATATGCTGAAGAGGCTACAGGTGAGGCTTAAGAGGAAGGTGAGGCCCAGATCCAGGAAAGATTTTTGACATTGCTCAAGAGGTTGGCATACACTTTGTCTCAATACAGACAACAGAGAGCTTTCAGCAAAGATGGAATCATCAGATTTGTATTTTAGAAAGTTAATCAGGTAGTGATTTGCAGGATATAACAGAGGTGGGAGGCTGGAGTGTGGGGAGTTTTAAATAGACAATGACATGTTCTTAGAAGGTAGTTTGCAATGCTCAAGAAAGAGTTGGAGGGCTAAGGTCAAAACCTGATTAATGTCTATACTTAAAGGACAATTGGCAGAAGAATGCCCACAATTATTAGTGAGAAGGAATGGCTAGGGAGGAAGAAAGGAAGGAGATGAAAGTCAGAGGATGAAAGAAGTTTAAGAAGATATAGTATTCACCAGTGCAAATACCACTAAGAAGTCCAATTAGATAAAATCAGGAAGGCATCATTGGATTTGGAAATCCTGAGAGCATTGATTATTGTTAGAGGGATTTCAGTGGAAAGTTGGAGAAGAAAGATTGAATGTGGTGGCCACCATGAATGCTATTTTTAATTATTTTGTGCACATGAAGGAGATACACTGAAATATTTCACTTGTATTCTAATCTTGGCCCTGATATTTAGTACTCGATTCTATCTAATTAGAAGTGTGAATAAATTAGGGTGTCCTAGCATTCATGTTAAGCAGAAAAAGGTGATGTTAATATTTGGTATTGTGACAACTGCAGAATTCACTCAAAGAGAAGTAAATAGATAAATATTTTCTAAATAAATATGACAGAAATAGTCTAGTATGTTTGAGAGTGTGGGAGCAAGGGCCAGATTGCCTGGATTTACACCCAGGTTCTAACACCAGTAATGTTATTTTGGACAAGCAATTTAATCTCGCCTTACCTCCTTTTTCAGAAATGATAAAAAATATTATTTAACTCAGAGATTGATGTGAGCTTTAAAAACACAAATTGGAGGTAGTAGTTATTACTGTAGAATTATAATTTAAAGCCCTTGCACTAACAAACGCTGCCTTTTCATGTTATAGTGTTTCCATGGGGATTTCTTGGCTTCAGGTGTCATCACCATTCACAGAATTTCCAGATTAAACTCCTTTCCCAAGTCCTTTCCACACATTAATTTCTAACCCGTAGCTATCTTCTGAGCAGTTTTAGCTGGACGTTTGAGTTTGCTAGGGTTGCCATAACAGAGTGAGTGTCTTAACAAAAAATTATTTTCTCACGATTCTGGAGGCTGGAAGTCTGAGATCAAGGTGTCGATGGGGTTGGTTTCTTCTGAAGCCTCTGTCCTTGGTTTGTAGATGACTGTCTTCTCTCTGCATCTTCACATAGTCTTCCCTCTGTATTTGTCAGTGTCCTAATCTCCTCTCCTTATAAAGACACCGGTCATACTGGATTAGGGCCCATCCTAATGACCTCATTTAAACTTAATTGTTCCTTAAAGACCCTACTTCCAAGTGCAGTCATTCTTGAGGTACTAAGGGTTAGGACCTCCATATATGAATTTTTGGGGAAACAATTCAGCCAATAACACTAGGTATACATTTATCAAATCAGATTTAATAGACTCCAAACCTCTCCCACATCTGCTTCTTTCCTGATAACCACATTCATCAAAGCCCATTTCTCAAATTTTGGAATATTTTTGGTGATCTTTGATGTCTCTTTCTCTTGTACATCTACAGCTGATCAACTGCAATGTCTTCTTGATTCTATTGCCAAACTATTTCTCACTGTCTTCACTTTATCTTCAAGATGACAACCACTCAGCTCATAGAAGCTGTCGTTATGTCTCACTTGGATTATTGCAGTTTCCTGTCTATTTCCTCTGTCTCTAGTTTCTCTTACTCAGTCTAATCTATATATTGCTTCTCAGATAAGTATCTTAAAGCACCCTCCCTCTGTCAAACACCTTCCATTTTTTAATATATTCCTAGGGATGAGGAACTCTGCCCAGCCACTTCCTTGTTACTCCATCTAACATTTTCCTACAGTCAGTATTGGCCAAGAACAGAAGACAGGCAGCCAAGATAATAGCTCTCCTGGTGGGAAGTGACTCCTGTTGTCACTACTCCCCTCAAACACCTGCCTGCCCCACACTACTGCCTGGAAGGAGCATGCTATGCAGGTTGAAATCTTCGACTCTCACCAGTGTAATGAAGGTAGGATTTGGTCATCACAATGCATTTAGAAAATAGAAGGATAGAAGACAGAATATATATAAATGTCTGTATAGATTTGCAGAAAAAAATAAGGTTTGTTTACCACACTATTCATAATGGTTCCTGAATGCAAGTGCAGAAGGGCCATAAGTTGATTATAAAGACAAGAAGACTTTTACTTCTTACTTGTTATCATTTGTTTTAAGTGTGGGGTTTCAAGGAACTTTTTTTTTCCTTTTTAATTTCCAGTATTTTTCTAATGAGGAAATATTTAAAATGCAGCTTATGTATGTCAATGTATAATGTGAAAATCAGAGTTTTATGAGAATTGAAAGCAATAAACTCAACAATCGCAGAGATCAGCACATCCCCACTAAACACTAGATTTAACATTAAATACTAGATTTATCCTTGTGCAAGTCACTTAAATTCTTTGAGGCTTAGTTTCTTCTTTAAGATGAAGATACTACTACCAAAATTTTACAGTGCATTTCAGATTAGAGATAATGTATTTTTAAACAGCCTGGATAGCATAGAGTAGGAACTCAGTAAATGGTATATGCTAAAACTAGAAATCACAGCAGTAGAAGTAGTATTGGAATTTAGCCTAGTGCTTGTTATTACTATCTTCCCTAACTTTCTGCCTGCCAACTTCTGAGTTCAGGAAAGTTTTTGTTTTCTGAGATGTAACCTCTGCAAAGAATCTAAATCCCAGGGATGTGGTAGCATCTTTATTTTTACAAACTTATTTATCAGTTATGTGTATAGCTGTGAAAACAAAGTAAAGAGAAGACGGGAAAAATGTCCTTTAAATAACAGCATCCCTAGGGAAAATGGCAACCTCATGGCTGGTAAATAAATTATGTTTATATATTTGTATGTTTATGTCAGTTTTGTTACTGTTTTCAAGACAGCACTTGGGGGTTCACAGCTTTCATTTTGTTACAGTCACTTTCTATATAATATAAAACCCAGGAAAAAAGAATGTCCCAAGTGGTGTGCTAAAACAGTATTTTGAAACAAGAAAAAGCTTTTGTCTGCTTTCTTTGACTGCTTTTCAATGGAAAATAAACTTAAAAAAATATTCAGAAGCCCTTTAAAGTGGATAAAATTCAATTAAAATTTATTTTTATCCTCTTGAATACATTTCATACTTAGAAAAGAGCTAAACTTGAAAAGTATATAAATAGAAATGCATTTTTTATGTTCTATAAATTCCTGAGTTAGGAAAACAGACACACATTTGCCAATGGAACACTTCATAATTCATCTAAGAATAAAAAAGAATGGAAATGCTATTTTTATATTTTCAGTATTGTAGCTATTTGGGGGAGATAGGTGGCCTCACTAATAATAAATACCTAATAAAATTGAAAAAGCACCTTCTCTAACATCTACCAAGATTTTTAGACATGTTTTGCCACAAGCATGCAAGGAGATTGTTAATTAGAGCACTTTTGTTTTTCTATTTGCTTGTTCAGATCCCCTCTCCACCTTTCTCTGTCCCGTCCTGTCTCTGTTCTGGGAGGCTGAGCCTTTGGCCTTTCTTTTCCTCCAGCTTCTTGTTAGGTTGAGGCTATCAGAGACACAGGTAGAAGATCTGAGAACAAAGGAAAGTGAAATTAGTGTATTAGTTCCCTAGTTTCCTCCTGGACAGGTCACTGGTGGTTGTCTGTATTTTTCTACTAAAGGCCGCAACTCCATCAGGCAACTCTCTTCACGCAGCTGCATGTTCCAGCACAGTAACCGGGTAGGTTAAAAGGTAAATGACTCCCCACCGTTGCTATCTGCAGAATATTGCACTATCGCTTTGATGGTTTTCCTGAAGTCTGCTAACTCTTTGGCAAATTGTCCCATTATTTAAAAATAGTAATAATCTACTTAAAGTTAACTGTTAAATGTCCTATCTGATCCTGTCCAAACTCTAACTGATACATTTATAGTAGCAAAATTTTGGACATAACTTAAACCACTACCAACTGGATATGAGTAGATAAAATATGGTAAATCACATGAATATTTAGCCATATAGAATACTCTATAGCATTAAAATGAATACAGTAGATCTATATAGATCAACATGGATGAAGCACAGCCTCATAATGTTGAAGGAAAAAAGGAAGCTGCAGAGTGTCATATATTTATATAATATTTATACAAATCTATTTATTTGGTTTATATAATATTTATGTAAATTGAATAAACACCAGCAAACTGATACGACATAGCATTTATGGACATGTATACATAAAGGATGAATTGGAAGAACGCACATCAACTAGTGATAGTAGATATCTTGGAAGAGGAACTGCAGTGGTTGATAAAGGAAAATATGTGTCAATTTTACCAAAGAATTATTTAAAAAGAAAAAGCTTAGATACAGGGAAGACTGATACATAATAAAAAAATAGCAATTATTTTTTCTGGTAATGGGAAAACATGTGTTTCTCATATTATTCTTTGTACTTTTCTGTTATTTCTCAAAAATAATCTATTTTGAATATGTTGACATCATAGTGGCAAGAACACAAAAGTTGCTCAATAATTTGTAACTATTAGCTGTATTGTTACTCTAAAATTAACTGCTATATGTCTTTTCTGTACGTTTTCTAACTTTTGGCTATTATTACTTATTATGATTCATTATTACTTATATACTCATATCACATATGCACTTAAATTATGCCTTATATACTAATTATTCAAAGGATATTATTTAACATGCATGGCTCTGGTTCTTATCCTCTTATGTCCCTGGGCCAGCCTCTCTGCATTTCCTTTGCTTGGCCTACCTTTCATGTTAAGAGTTAAGGGGGCTCTTATGAATTGTTTTTATTTTTAATTTATTTTTAATATTGGTTTTCGCCATGTCTATAAGAACAAAACTGTTTTTCTCAAAGATTTGGTCTCCTTTACTTGCCTACCTTGGTGTTCCTGTAACTATTTTTGCCTAATAAGACCAGGATCACACTGATTCTCACAACTGATGGAGTGAGAGGCACCCACATATAAATGCAAGACTTGCTTTAGTTTTTTGTTCCCCTGTCTTACCTTTCTCATCTCATGAACTCTGACAGAAAGTTAATTGACAGAGCCCTGGATTTTTTAAGAAAGAGGTCTGAAGTGAGTCACACTTTTTACCTTATAATTCATAATCTCATTTGAATATAATATGATACTAAAAATGAGTTTTTTGAAGGTCAAGATCTTTGGGATTGCATTGTGTCCCAAAGATCTAGTATTGTGTCTAACACTTGATGGGTACTTATTAACAAATGAATACGTTTCAATAAATTAATTGTGTAAAAGATTTTAATGACTTTAGGGAGTTAAAATTTAAGTATTTCTATATATATGAATGTTCTCTTAGTCTACCCACACTGGACAAACTCAGTAAGATGGAAATTTGCATGTTGGAGTTTTCTTGGGAAGTGCTGTTGAAAACAACACCTGTAAAAGAGTGAAGAAGGCAGGATTGGACAGAGAGGAAATGTTGAAATGCTGTAACAATTGCAACAGAGACTTCAACTGGACCCACAGAAAGCTCCAGAGCTGGGAGCCTCCTTAGATTTGTCTCAAATTGAGGGACAAGGCTGAATCTTTGAACTCTTGTATATAGCAGTCATTGGAAGTGGGCTACCCTACATCCATCTATTCAGCTGAGAACAATTCCCAGACAAGGACCCAATGAGTTAGGAAATGAGTGTCCCAGTCCTGAAAGTTGGGGGAAAAAGTAAGGAGAAATAGGTGGGAGTGAAGAACTTGCTTTCAGAAAACTTGAAATCTTTTTCCAAAACATGGAGTATGCAAACTGTCAGGATGTAACCATTAAACTTTCAGTAATCCAGCTATCAAGATTACTTAAAAAGATGAGGAGAAAAAGACTATAGACTGAGTGATTGGGCCAAAGTACTGAGTAGAACATAAGGGCCAAGAACTACATGAACAAACAAAAGTCAATCTGTTAATAATGGTATAGCTATAAGAAAAGCAACCTGTACAGGTCCATGACAACTGAATTCTAGTTACTAAATTGTGGATTGATTCCAGTCCTCCCTGGCCTGGTTCTTAAAAGGGGCAGGCTAAATTCTTACCTGTGTATGGAGAGTGGGGAGAGGAGGAATTTAAAAAAGAGGACGTGTCTGGGCCAGCTCCGTGGCTTAGCTGTTAAGTGCGCACACTCCGCTACTGTAGGCCCAGGTTCGGATCCCGGCAACGCACCACTTCTCTGGCCATGCTGAGGCGGTGTCCCACATACAGCAACTAGAAGGATGTACAACTATGACATACAACTATCTACTGGGGCTTTGGGGGGGAAAAAGAAAGAAGAGGATTGGCAGTAGATGTTAGCTCAGAGCCGGTCTTCCTCAGCAAAAATAGGAGGATTAGCATGGATGTTACCTCAGGGCTGATCTTCCTCACAAAAAACAAAAAAAGAGAACGTGTCCTGGAGTTCATGGGAGGAAATTGCAATAAACTCATCTTGGGATGTAGAAATGCAGTCAATGAACCTGTAACACCTTGACAGTTACCTGGGATCTGGCCTGTGAAAGAGATGCCTGCTAAGAGAGAGATTTGTAGTGTCAGTGTCACTATTGCCCAAGTCCCAGCCAGTCACAGGACCGAAAATATTTCCATCAGTATTTAAGCTGAGGAGGTAATTGCCACTATGGGGCACCCAACCTCAACTGAAACCAGGGCAAATTTGATCTCAAGGTCAACTAGATGAACAGGCTTTCCTCACCTCCTCTTAACTCCTCACTTAACTCCTAACCACCCCCCCAACTCGAGCCTTTATTAAATTCACATTAACAACAACAGCTAACATTTAGTATTTTGCTTGTCATTACTTTCCATCTTTGAGAGAATTACTCCTGACTCATCCAAACTCTGTGGTTCAGTTGAAGGTTGCTAGTCACTATACCTAGCTCCTCTGATCACAAGAATTGTCGTGTGACCTCATTTCTTTGGACACAATAGTTGAGCTCATGATGGACAAGAAACCCAAGTTACAGTATTCAGAATCCCACTCTGGGATTTTTTTAAGTGAAGCTGATGGGGAAGATTTTGTTTTGCCTAAAAGAATGGAAGAGTGCCAATCTTGAGTAGCCCCTGGTTGTGCTCCCCCCTGTGCTGGAAAAATCCCATTTGGTGTGCTTTACATAATTGTAAAGGATGGTGCTGATACAGAAAGAGACAAGACTCAGAGAGATAATGGGAGTCCAGAGAATATCCAAGTTCCATGTCTTCATTGTCCCCAAGTGATGGATTCTATACCGGTATTCTGTAATTTTGTTACATGAGCCAATAAATTCGGCTGCTGCTTCTCTTTTTTCTTTTTAAGCCAGTCCAAGTTGGATTGCTGTCATTTGCAATAGAAATTTTCTTACTTTCAGCACTTCATATGTGCCAAATGCTGGATTAAGCTTTTTAAATGCATTATCTCATGTAAAACTCAAATAATCTTATGGGAGCAAAAAATAGTTTATTATTCCCAGTCATTCATTTTAGGAAACTGAAGCAAGCATGTGGGAAATAATAATAATAGGGAACTGGAATGAATATGTATGTATTTACATATAAATATATGTGTGTGTATGTGTGTGTTCACACATCTGTGTACAATGTACGTACATACAGATATTTGATAGATATAGATAGGTAGTTAGATAGATGATAGATAGATTAAGAGATAGGAATACAGATCTATAAAGAGGCAATACCTTATGGTGATTAAGAGCGTGGATCTGTAGCCGTATTAGCTGGGATAGGGTTCTGTTTCCAGCACTTGAAATTCAGCAATGTATTCTTCTGGACTACTTTGGGTTTCATTTCACATAAGGATGACAACTGTGCTTACTTCGTAGAGTTACTAAGCATTAAATGAGTTAATACACATGTATCATTTAGAACAATGAGTGATATATACAAACATTCAATATGAATGTTCTTTTTATTTATTGTTTTAAAAAAATATATGTATTTAACAAATTGCAAGGCACAAAACATAAGGAATAGGTATAGATTATCCAGGCTTGTTAATGTTAATAATAATTATAATCATATGATAGCTACCTCTATCTGAACTCTTACTATGTGCCAGATATATGCTAAGCACAATTGGAGTAATTTGTGACTGTGACCCCTACAAATTGTACGTAGGTGCCATCTCTATGGCCCTTTGAATGGAACTGAGTTTCTCCAGTGACATAATGTTAATATTTTTAAATAACACTTTATGTATTTGAATTTAAATATTTACGGTTTAAAAAGATTTAATTAAAATAACGTTAAAAAGAACAATATTATCTTTTTATATATGGTCTCTATATTTCACTAATTTTAAAATACAAATAATTTTCTCAATATTTCAGAGATTTGTGTCTCATGCAAAGCCCATATTCTATATGTATACACAATTTTGCTTTTAAAAATGTTTTTGAATGAAAGATATAAATATTTCTGTACAGGGGCTTGCCTGGAGGCACAGTGGTTAAGTGCACGCACTCCACTTCAGTGGCCCGGGGTTTTCACGTTCGGATCCCCGGCGCAAACCGATGCACCACTCGTCAAGCCATACTGTGGTGGCATTCCATATAAAGCAGAGGAAGACGAACATGGATGTTAGCCTAGGGCCAATCTTCCTCAGCAAAAAAGAGGAGGATTGGCATCGAATGTTAGCTCAGGGCTGATCTTCCTCACACACACACATAGAAAATATTTCTGTACATAAAAACATATAGCTTCACATATAAAGCTATAAATAAATTCATATGTTTGCCTTCAGACATGTGCTCATATCCCAACTAAATCTCTGAATACCATTCCCAGAAAAGACTTTCTCTAGCATATAAAAAAAGAGTAGAAGTTAGTACTGTATATTTTTCTTCCCCACCATTCCCAAATGAAACATGAGCCACTGCTCATTTTGTCATGAGTTCCAGTTGAGAATTCTGAACACATTTAAGAGGAAGGAAACTGAACTAGTTTTTTTTTTTCTTTCTCTCTCTCTCTCTTTTTTCTTAGATGCCTGCAATTGGCAAGGTATTTGTTTCTTTCTTATATTGCATTTACATTGCGCTCATTCAGATCTGGGAAGAGTTGAAGAAGAAAGGGTAGGAAAAGTTAAGGAAGGAAAGGATAGACCCACATTCTGCCTTGTATCACTGTACAACTCATAATTTAAAAAAGAATCTCAAGCTTAATAATTAATGTGCTATAAATTATTCTTCCTATCTATAGTAATTCAAATGGACAAAACTTGACATTATTAACATTAGAATTCGAACTTTTTAAAATTTTTCCATCACAGATTCTTATCAATATTGTGAAAAATCTTCAAAAATATGTCATAAATATTAGACAAGAAAGCAGTTAGAATTTGCCACTTTTAACAATTTTGCTTGTTTATCAACTAAGTTTATTTCAGCCAATATTTATTAAATATTCACTAATAAAATAACTGAGCAAAGCACTATAAGTTACTGATATATTAGGACAGTTCCCTAGTTTAGTAAGATTATTAAATATGTTCATTTTTTGTGTGATACTAAAGGGTAGAGACCAAAGAAAATTACACAACAAAATTTCTTTTAAAAGATTTATTTTCTTTCATCTAATTATGAATGGACTGTCATGCATCCTCAGGTTCTTGAAGATAATATTCTGCTTTGCAGTTTAAATATATTCCAGAAAGTTTGTCTCAGAAACTTTGACGTTACAAATAAACAAAATGGCAACGACAAAAAAGATTTTGAGATAAAAGCATATGGATTTTCTGATACTTATACTACACTGTGGTTTTACATACTATGAAGTCTGCTAATCAAAGAATCAGTCAAATATATAATCTATTCCTTGACTGGATCGCTATCACAATAAGGGTTAAACAACAGCAGAACAAAAGTTTGCAGAACAAGTCCAAGTCACCAGTGCGGTTAATTTGTTCTTGCGGAGTCCATTTCTCAGTATTGATTTTTGATCTGGGCAATACTTGGCAAGGAGCTGGAGTTATTTGCAGTTGAAAGCATTTGCTCTGTTTTGTTTATTTTGTTGGGCAGCTCATATCTGTGTACAATCACTGCCTGAAAGAAAAATTGGAAAAGCATGTCAAAAATGAAGGAGCTTGATAGCAAAGTGGATTAATACCTATTTTCTATCAGAGGAATTACATTTACCTTAATATGCATATGCAGTGAACTTGGTATTCCTTTTTACTGTCAGTTGGAGTGGGAAACTCATTCTATCTATATTGACGCTTTCCACGCTCTTCAGCAAGGGTGACAAATATCTTTATAGTAATGGTCTTGCTATACTCGATCAGAATACAAAATGCAAGGATCAACCAAAAAGTAGCATGCAAAAAATGAAGGAAGTATTTTCCACGTCAGTGTCAGTGGATCTGCTCACACACACCCCTAGTTGACTGTTTAATAGGATTGCTATTTAGGACAGAAATACTTGTCATGTACTTGTTTGTTTATATATCTTCCTTCTCTAATATTCTGAGAGCTCTTTGAAGAAGAATACTATATCTTATTTATCTCTGTAATTCTCCATCAGGTATATTTTCCATCACATAATAGATACTCAAAGCACCTTTCTTGAATAAATAAATGAACCAATAAAAAACATTAATATTTTTCATTACACTAATAAGTAATAGGAATATTTGACAAAGACTGAACAAAAGAATGTATTTTTTTTAAAAAGTGTGAAGTCTTTTATCAATATCTCTTACTCCACCCAAAAAAAGTCTTCCTCACAAAGATAATTTCCCATCTTTTCATAAAAGTATTTTCCAAATTAAACTTCTATTAATTTAAACCTATTAAAATATCCTGTATATATTTATTCAATCATTTAGTTTGCTCCTGGTCAAAATTAATGAGGATTCCTTCTAGAATTCTGAAACAAGGGAAACAGGATTAAGGTGGAATTGTTATTGGAAGAAAATTCGGAATATGTGAATATATTGACTGAGTATTATAAATATAAAAATATCAACATTACAACTTTATTTTCTCTAGAATAAACTTCTAAAGTGTTTTACATATAGAAATGGACACAGAAGTACATGAATAATGAATAGATACTGAAAGAAAAATGTTTCTTTGTGAAGCGCAGAACTACCAAAACTGCAGTACATGTTGTAAATTTACTTTGGTTTCACATGAATAGTAGAATGTTACAAGATATTTATTGCTTAAAAGAGAAAAAATGAAAAAAGCAAAGCCATGGGTCAAATATTTTACCTCCATCAGGAAAGGAATTTAATATCTTTAAGAAGAAGGCTCACTCTAAAGGCAACTTTTAATGAAAAATTAAGGATTTTTTTTCTATAGAGCAAATAAAGAGATTTTGCAGGGAACAGTCTGGAGCTCTGGTTCTGTTTACTCAAGAGTTATCCGAAGTATTGCCAAAACTTTGTGTTGGTTATCACTACTTGATTACAAGATACGTTTTCAACCTTTTTACAAATGAGTATACCTTAGCAAACCTATACTATTTTTCATTCCCATCAGAATGATTTCTGGAATACATATGTGTATATCAGAATTCTCTTTCATATCAAGAAGACTTGTAATCTACCTGAAATGCATTTTTTTCCTTGAATTTGGAACATGCCAAGAATATAAAGAGTATTTTTTAATTAAATGGTGAGTTATATGCCAGTCTGAAAAATGAAAGTTATTTCTATAATAAAGTTTTTGGTATGGAACATTTTTACTCAAGTTGAAACTCAGTATTACAGAGCCACAAGAGAAGTATGAAAACCATGATAACAATGAATTAATTTACAGTGAGAAATATAACTATCAAACAGGCTACTCATGTTCAGGGTCAATGTTTTCTTTTCTTATCAGCTAATCTAGGGGGAAGTCAAATATTTTTCAGAGGGCTATTTGGTAAGCATGAACTCTAATCAAGTGGCTCTAGTTCATTCATCTGAATGGTTGATTACATCAAACTAAGGTAATATAATGCATTGATCTCTATTATACTAACATCTGTGCTGCATGAATAAGATCCAGGCTTTAGTGGACCAGGCTACTCTCACCCAGATAGCGCTGTAAGAACACTACCGATGTTTGTGTCCTAATTATAGATTTCATCTAGAATACTCATTTTCCTTTTTTTTTTAAATTTTTTGTTTATTGCAGTAACATTGGTTTGTAACATTGTATAAATTTCAGGTGTACATCATTATACTTCTATTTCTGCATAGATTACATCATGTTCACCACCCAAATACTAATTACTACCCATCACTACACACATGTGCCGAATTATCCCTTTTGCCCTCCTCCCTCCCCTTCCCCTCTGGTAACCACCAATCCAATCTCTGTCTCTATGTGTTTGTTTATCGTTGTTATTATCTACTACTTAAAGAAGGAAATCATATGGTATTTGACCTTCTTCCTCTGACTTATGTCACTTTGTATAATACCCTCAATGTCCATCCATGTTGCCACAAGTGGCTAGACTACTCATTTTCCTTTAATTCAATCTTTCCTTAGATAAAAAACAAGGCCACTTTCTGGGATAAATTTTTTCTTAGTTATAAGAAACAGTATTTATTTACTTTTTCTGAGTTTATACCACCTCTCCTTACCTGAATTTTAAGTGGCCATCTCTTGGGTGATCCTTCCACTACAAATGAGACAGTACCTGGTAGTAGTTAAAAGTTCTAGCTCTGAAATCAAATTATCTGAGTTTAAAGCTGTGGGATCTTGGATAAAATAAGGATAATAAAGCAATCCATTTAAGGAGAATATGTATAGGACATAGAAAGTACTCCAAAGTGTTACATATTTTTTTCACAGCTGTGAATATAGTGAGAACATGGGTTTGGGAATCAGATATTTCATTCATTTAGCAAATATATATTTGAGAGCCTCCTGTGCCATTTGATGAGTAGAGTAATTGGCATAAACAATGAGATTTGAAAAATACTTGCAGAGGGGTTCCTAATTCCTCTCATTGGCAGATAGTTTACCCTAAGATTATAAAAAGGGAAAAGAAGCAGATTTATTTTTTGCCTTCTGCCTCCCCCCACCTCTACAAGCCAGGGAAGGGAAAATAACAGTGGAAGAGAGGAGGGAGACAGCTCTGCACTCTTCAGCAGTAGTGTGGACAGCAGAGATAATCTTCATAATACCTCTTTATGGAGAATTGGTCACTGTGCTCTGCCTTAGGGTGACGGCTTGAAATGTTAACATATTCAATTGGGAGTGCCCATGGCATGGGGAAGTGACACCCATGGGTTCCAGGTAACAGCCTTTCAGCCCAAAGTGGGATTCCAGTCCTTCTTATCCAGCTTCTCTCTTCTCTGGAAACTCTGCCTTAATATTTTCAGCCAATTCAGCTCAGGCTGTCTTCTATTGTTCAGAGACACTTATAATAATGACCTGTCTTTATAAATAACATTTTCACAGTATTCTAACTCCAAAAGTTGGTTCTCAAAAAAACATTGTTAATAAGTAAGGAGAATGAATATTTTCTTCAAAATGTATTTGGAGCAAGGAGACAAAATGGTCATCAATTTGCTTGCCTCACAGATTCCTTGAGGCATGGCCTCATCTCAATCATTTCTTGGTACTTTTTAGAGAAATATTACCATAGGCTGTTTAGAGACCTGGTTCTGACTTTGCCTCAAGGGAAATCACTTTGTCACATCCTGGTTGATGCTGGGCCCTTGGAGAACACCAAATGGAAAGATGGAGTGTGTCTGGGAGAGTTGTCAGTCCTGCTTATGATGTAGGGAAGGTCTTTGCCTATAAAAGGCCTAAAGCACAGTTAAGGTAATATTCTTATCTACTCCTCCCTACTTAAGCTTTGAAGGAACCAAGTTTCTACCTTCAGGAAAGACACTGAATGGGGAGAAAAAGAGGAACCTTCTTATTTTCTTGATTTAATTCTCAAAATATGCTTTAACTCAAGAAGTGAACTTTAAGGAATTTACTTATTGTTAAATAAATGGCAAGCAATAGGACATATTGGAGTATATGAGGAAGCCATTTAGTGTAAAACTAATTTGGCCTGACCTTGTTTTTCCAAAAGGGCTTGACTGTGGCCTTTGAACATGCATTGTATATCTGCTTTAAGCATTGACCATGTCCCAAAGACAAGAACAAACACTCTTAAGATAAGGATGCAACTTCCTGCACATTGGCATTTCCTTAAAGATAAGCATTTCTCCCTAGACTAGGATTTGATTGCTGTGCTCATCCTGTGACCACCCAATTTGAGGCAACAGACCTGCTACCTGCTGTGTCCATCTGAGATAGCAGACCTGATACCTGCTGTTTCCATCCTGTGCTGGCAGGGCAATCATGTGACTATTGTAAAAGGGACATTGCAATCATATATGATACATGCTCTTTGATGGTATATAACCACTCTTTACACTCCACTTCTTTGGTGCCCTTCCTTCCTTGGGGAAGGAAGGCATCGGGCTATATGGTCCTCAAATTTGGCTCATAATAAACTCGCCCCAAATTTGATTTATAGATTAGTTATGGATTATTTGTGTCAAAATTATTATTTAGCATTTATAATCAAGATGGGATCTGCCCTCCTTAAAAAAGAAAAGTTGCTTACGTAAAATACCAATATTGTATAGGTGAATAAATGATCATGTATATCTCAGCTGATGAAGTCTGAAATTTGAAAGTAAAACAGAAATGCCATAAACAATTATCACAAATTCAGTAATTTTTATAAGATAACTTCTTAAATCTGTCTATTAAATATTGATTGCTCATAGTAATTGGATAGTTCAGAAAGAGGAGATGTTGAGGAGTTAAAATATGGAGAGTAGAAAAGGTGAAGTAATTTAAAAAAGAACAATATCTCCCCTAAAACCAGTTCACCTGGAAACTCTAATAGAAATTCTAAGCTGCAGGTAGGCAATTTGATCCAAAGCACATTTAAATTTAATATTGTAGAACAAGCTCTTTTCATGCCCCTAGTAAGAATTGACGTGACAGGTATAAAGTGTTTTAGCTATTAGACTTTCATGAATGATATTCCAAATTGTAAAATATTGTGTGTTTTATTTTGATCAGATTTGTGTTTCATCTTTGAGAACAGAATTGTTCCAAAAACCCTTGTAGTTAAAATAAAATGAAGTGTTATATAAACTAAAACTGAGTCACTTCTCTCATATGCTCTTATCAGAGCTTCTTCTTTTTTAACTCCATCCACTCTGTTTTATATATAAACTTTTTTTAACATGATAGTCAACTATAAAATTAACTTAAAAATCCTCATCAAAGTATCTTTTTTTCTACTTTTTCATAGGACCGAGACAATGACTTAATAAGAACTATAGTAAATGGATTAAAGTGCAGTTAAGAATCTGAAAGAAGCTTTGAATTGGAAATGAATACAATTCACTGATTGTATTATTTTTCTATTGATAACAAAAAAACTACAAACGTTGTAGCTTAGAACAACACAAACGTATTATCACACAGTTTCTGTGGACCTGAAGTCCAGGCACAGGTTGGCTGGTTCCTCTGCTCAGTCTCACCAGGCTGAAATAAACATGTCAGCAGGGGCTGCAGTCTCACCAGGCTGAAATAAACACGTCAGCAGGGGCTGCAGTCTCACCAGGCTTAAATTAACATGTCAGCAGGGGCTGCAGTCTCATTTCTCATTTGAAGTTTGGGGTCCTCTTCCAAGGCCATTTAGGTTAGGCAGAATTCAGTTCCCTGCAGTTGTAAGACTGAGGTCTCCATTTTCTTGCTGGCTTTCAGGCAGGGTCGCTCTCACTTGCCAGAGGCTGCCCTCAGGTCCTAGCCAGGTGGCCCTCTCACAACACGACAGCTTACCCCTTCAAAGCCAGCAAGACAGTCTCTCTCCAGGAGCCTATGATAGAGTCTTATACAATGTAACATAATCACAGGAGTGACTGACTACTCCATCACCTTTGTCATTTAACATAATCTAATCAAGAGACTGACATCTCATCATATTAACAGGCCCTGCCCACATTCAAGAGGAGGGCATGTACACCAGAGAGAGGGATTCTTTGAGGCCATCTGAGAATTCTGTGTACCACAGTGATTCATTACAAGTCTATAGTCACTTGTCCCTGATAATAAAGTTCAAAAAGCTCTAAAAAGTGAAACTTTCCTAAGTCATTTGGTGACAAAATCTGAGCAGAACTGACAAGTAATTTATAGGATTTATTTAATCCATTTAGTACAAATATGCATATGTGTTGCCAAAATATTAATATGCCTGAGTATAAAGTGTATTATGTATACACTGTTATATAAGTATATATTATTATGTGTAGTATGGAACACTCCACTGGGGATATTCATCGATATACTATGTTCAGTATTACCTTTCTAAAAAATCTAAAAAATCTCAAATCCTAAAACGCATCTACCCCTAAGAGTTTTAGATAAGAAACCTTTAGATTTGGACCAATTGTATTAAATTTCTCTGAAAAGGAGCTCATTGGGAAAGGGATTATTTGGAGGATATAAACCTTGGAGTAAGCTCAACATTTGCTGAATTAAGTGAACTTCATCAGGATAAAAATTAGAAAAAGCAAAGAAGAAACCAATATGTTTGTTTATACTTTAACTCTGAATTCATGGGTTCGGGTTCCGTTCCATTGGTGATGCCTTTGAAAAACAGGGCAATATCAACAGATAGGGATGTATATTACATACAAGGTGAGCGAAAAGATTTCTTTTACTAATTTGCTAAAGTTATTCAGTGAATGCCCTCATAAAGAGACAAATTAGATTTGTACTACTAAACTGTAGAACAAAGGAAAATTGTCTTGTTTATTTTCTCAAAATATATCGTATGTTAAAAGCAAGACTTTTTTTTTTATAAGCTTGTTTATCTCATTGGTCCCCCTTAGGCAAAATATTTCTGGCTCTTGGGAGAAAAACCTCTTTCACTTAAGAGTCCAATTTATCCATCCAGAATTTGAGTCAACTAGTAAAAGTTTTATGTGCTTATAGCTTCCCCCTTTCCCTAAGATTTCAACCTTAAATCAGTTATATTTACAGAAGGAATTACCATATTTTAAAGGAACAAATGTATATCTTGGTGACAATAGCTAGGAAAACAAAAGCCCTCAATCTGTATCTATCAATGCTAATATAAAATGTGAGAAGGAAAAAAAAATGCTTATAGCCAAGAAAGAAATGTAGATTGGACTGTCACCAAACTCTCCTCTCAAATATCTTATAATTTACATGTAATACATGTGAATTTACAAGCAACACCATAACGTGTACTTGAAAGCAATGCTTGAGTTAATTAAATGAGCTCCTAGGAGAGCACAGATCTCATTAGATCTTTGCTGTAGTCAGGCTGGACTTTGAGAATTTAATTCAGGATATTCGATTCCTCATTATGAGCAGGGGGTGATCTCACAAGGCTTTTTTTTTTAATGTCATTTCTGCAGTGGATTGTTAAGCAACTTCTAAACTGCTAGTTAAATGATATATCCCTCTTTGTCTAAATAGTGCCAAAGCAGTCAGTCAATCAAGTCAGTTAAATCAAACTACTGTTATTTCCATTAAAAAATAATAATAAATCCATCAAGTTAAATACAAAACAAAACAAAAGGCTGTTAAAGGATTTTTCACTCTTTGACAGTCCTAAAAATACTTCACTGTCATGTAAACAAGTCAGGTGAAAGCTCAAAAGGAAAGTTATCAGAGCTGGGACTTCACCTTTTAAAAAAACCGTCCCACCCCTTCTAAAGAGTGAATTCTGAGTCATTGCTAAGGGTTTCAGAAAGCACTCGGCCTGGTGGTAAGTATAGCTTTGTAGTTTTTTCGTATTAAGATAGCATGTGTCCACAGATACTAATGTATTAGCATTGTTTAGCTTATGGAGCTAAAATATATGGTGGACAAATCTGAATAGTGGTAGAATTTTGGATTGGTAGCTTTTTCTTCCTAAGGAAGCGGCTTGTTAAGGACTCTGTCAGATTCATACACAGGTTATTGGCATTCTACAGAACAGGCTTGGGTGGAGTTTGGTAAAGGTGGAGTTCCATTGAGGAGTTCTGATAATGTAAAAGAGACAGGGGTGGAGGCAATTAGGAGAACCAAATGGTATATGGTGTGGTGCTACAGGAATGGTATTAAAACGTTGCAAGTTTCAATTGGATCAAATTTTTTTGTGTGTGAGAAAGATCTGCCCTGAGCTAACATCTGCCAATCCTCCTCTTTTTTTGCTGAGGAGGACTGGCCCTGGGCTAACATCTGTGCCCATCTTCCTCCACTTTATATGGGATGCTGTCACAGTGTGGCTTGACAAGCGGTGTGTTGGTGCGCACCCGGGATCCAAACCAGCGAACCCCGGGCCACCACAGCGGAGCATGCACACCCAACCACTTGTACCGCTGGGCCGGCCTCTCAAATTTTTTAATAGAGATCTACCGGTGAAGTGACTGGATTGGGTGAGTAAAAATGAAAATCTTAGTTTTATATATTAAACCGCTTGTTCTGTAAACAAATTCCTGCCTAAAGTGATACCCATTACAGATTGAAAAGGTCTGAACATTAATGACATTGTCTGTAATGCTTGTTTGGGCTAGAAGGAAATTAATTGTATCAAATAAATCTTGGAAGCTGGATTGCAGAAAAAAATCTCAAGCATTTATTTAGAGACCTTAAATAGAGATTCTATAGCTTAAAAAATTAAATATGTGGATTCGTTGGGGAGTCCTTCCAGGAAAATTCTCTTGCATGCTTCTTTCCAAGCTAGTTGTCCATCCCATCAAGGCTCCAGGTTCATAGTCTTCTCGCAAAAGTCTGAATCTCTTTGGAAGCAAGCAGTTGCAAGGTCAATCACTCACTCGAACTGATCTTGAGCACTATAAAATTCACTTGGTCTAGGAATCTATTGAATTATCAGTCTTGTTTCATCCATTAATTAAAAAAAAAAATTACAGAGGTTTGTTGTGGGGCCTCTGCATAGCCAAATGGAGTAAAAAACAAATTTATTTGGAGTCATGAATAAACTTATTCTTGTCTTCCATCCTACCTGTTTATCCTGCTATAACCTCTTTATCATTTAAAAGTGAAATGTGAAGTATGAAAAAGACAATAGATAAAAACAAGTGTGTCCGGTTAAACTTTTGGAATATTAATTTGTATTTTTTATACTATCTCTCCTCTTTCAATTCCAAACAGATAGCTAGGCCTTTTATATTTCCTTCTTTCAGGAAATTTTACAGAACACAAAGTAGAAAATGCTGAAAGACAAAAGCTCCTCCTGTCTACAAATTTAAGGTCATAGAGAAGATGATGTGAAGTGTCACAACTAGGAGGAAAGCTGAATGACTGTCCTGTAAAACACCATTTGAGGTGCTGGCCCAGTGGCATAGTGGTTAAGTTTGCGGGCTCCAGGGTTCGCAGGTTCAGATCCTGGGTGTGGATGACACACCGCTGTCAAGCCATGCTGTGGCAGCGTCCCATATAAAGTAGAGGAAGATGGGCATGGATGTTAGCCCAGGGCCAATCTTCCTCAGCAAAAAAAAAAAAAAAAAAAAGAGGAGGATTGGCATGAGATGTTAGCTCAGGGCTAATCTTCCTCACACACACACACACTAAAAAACATTTGAGAAGGGACAGATTCCTGGGGATTGGGAAGTAAGAAAGTTGCAAGTTGCTAGATTGGCCAGGACCCATACCTTGATCTATGGACTGCAAGAGGGAGCTGGTAAAATCTCAGAGGGTGCAGTTGTGCAGGATACCCAGGTAAGCTAGACCCTACGGCCAGAAATTTTCAGCCTCAGCAAAGATGCCTGTGCTCCACAGGAGACACAGAAGACAAGAAGCCAAGAAAAACATGGCTTCAAGGGACCACAAAAATAGCAGATCAGCAATGACCACAATAAGTTGGAGAGGAAGCGCCCTTCTCTGGGTTTTTGGGCAACTTGTAATCCTCTCTGATTATATAGAGAGCTTCCAAAATACCCAGTACAACAGTTCTCAGCCATTTTAGGATAGGAGTTCAGCATCTAATTTAATTTAATATGATTTAAGGATGATTTTTCAAAGTAAATATTTCTTGCACAATTAAGTTTGTGGATTGAAAAACATACTCCTTCAAAAAAAGTCAAAGATCAAAAAAGAAACACCCCCAAATAAATATACAATAAGTACAACTAACTTGATGAAAAAACACAAACCCCCAACAAAGTCCACACAGAAGGCCCTACCAAACCTTTATTGTAAATTACAAAAATAAATAAATAAATACCCCTAACGCCCACTGTGAGAGTTACTGGGAGTGGGGGACATTGTAAAGGGAAAATCTTTCCAGAGATGTTGAAAAAACATCATTAATATCACCAAAAGCACGTAATAGATATAATGAGTGGTATAACATACCTGTAAAAATGTATACCTTCATCTATTCAGGGGGTTTTTCATATCCAATTCATGGATGACCTGTGGACGGGAAATAAGCATCAGGCAGGGGCTGCATGGTAATTCCACTGAACTGTCTCCAAGATATCCATGCTTGCTTTCCAGAGAGTGACAAAATTTTTTTCATATCATTGTAACCTGAAAAAAAGCTGTACCCCACTGCTTAATACTTCTGTCAGCCTAAATGAGGTGGTAAACTGAGGCAAGCTCAAATGACCAGAAATTGAGTTTATATGGGAATAGCAGAGCAATTGCAATTCGGGAAATACATACTGTAGCAAGCCACGGGCGAGTCCATTGAGGGTTTGGAGTGGGCTGTATTTGTGCGCAAAGGGTGCAAAGAGGAGGAAGTCCAGCCAGAGTCCAAGCAGGAAGTTCATTGGCTCACGTATAGGGAGAGATTCTTGGTGGATGTTCACTGGTCAGGAGATAAGTCTCTGTCTTCTATAAATCAGGCATTTAAAGGAAATCAGTATCTCTGTTCTTAAGCTCCATTTTTCTGAGGGAACATATGTGAGAGTCTCCATTTCATATCCTTCGGTTCCATCTTAGATTGAAATCCTTTCACGCTACCCAGTAATGACAATTTCTTTTAGAAAAATATTTTTAACTTTCCAGTGTGTTTCATAGGAATTTTTTTTTAACCATGAGTTCCTTTAAAAAGAGACCTACAATAGTTTCTAGGTACTTGACAAGTTGCATGGTTGTGCTGTCAATTATGACATATTATAACCAATGGTAATACAAATGAAACATCTGTTTGATCACTCACTGAGTATATCTGTTCTGTCACACTTGTCACATTGAGCAGGACTACATGAAAAATTCAAGGAAAATTTGTCAATGTGAGTGCTAGCTTACTGATTTTGAAGGATGAGTTGAGTTGACTACACCCTTTCAGAATGTATTATAAAAGCACCAGCCCCTCAATTTAGCCTTGCATCAGCACTCAGACCCTTTTGATAAGGAATCCCGTATTTGTGAATGCATTTATATGCTTCTCAAACAACGCCGAAAAACAAATGATCATAATTTATATTTCATTATTAAAAAAAATTTTTGAATCCCTAATTTGCACCAAGCACTTTTTTTTAAGTTAAGCTGTAAACAAAACAGCAAAGCCCCACCCCTTGTGGAGTTTACATTCTGAAATACGAGTGCACATACATAAAACAAAAGAAAACACAGAAAATAACAAATAAATACTCCAAGTGTGACAAGTAATCTGAAGAAGAGCAAAGCCAGATAAGGAGATGAGGAGAGAGAGTGTGCCAATTTATATAGAGTGGTGAGAGGATATGAGCTCTACATTAGCTCCTGCAAAACTTTTAAGGGATTGATAATGCAAAATGAAATCAAGTCCACTCTCATACAGAACAACTGAATGGAATCAAACCCAAAAGTCTGATTTGGATGGAGGAACTTTTTGTATAGTCTCTCTGGATGATCAGATTGACCTGAAATTTTATATTCTTATTAGATTTTAATGTCTCAGGCAGACAGAGCTGATATTTTTAGCAAGCTATCAAAATTAGAGAGTTTATAATACATTATTTACTATTGCATCACTTTAGATTTTCAGATTATTCTGAAAATAAATATAGTGAATACTATTTGCCTGTCCAGAATCCTCTTCCTTTAGGATCAGTCTCATCCTGCACATCACCTACATGGTTCCAGCATGAACTTCCATTTTATATTTTGTCCCCACTCCTAGCCATATTGACCTAGGGCTGGGCACCTAACCCAAGCTGGCCAATGAGACTCATTCATGGGATTTACAGGGTTAAGGAAGGAAAATATTTGATCATTCACTACTTGGAATAAAAAATGTAAATCTCAGGGACTCTCAACAGCCATATTCCTGCCATTTGGATATTTCTGAGAAGCAGAGAAAGTCAATCTTTCTGCGTGAGAGAGAGAGAAAAAAAAAAAAAAAGAAAGAGAGAAAACTAAAGAAAAAAAGAGAGTCATAAGGAGTATAAAGAGCACTCCAATGGCATTTGAATCCCTGGCTCTAGTTGTTCCCGAAGCCCACTGCATTTACTATCTTTGGGTACCATGAGACACTCTTGTAAACGTAATTTTTTTGTTTAAGCTAGTTTGATTAGGTTTGGTATCTGCAAACAGTGTCCTAAGTAATATAAGGAGACTGTATATCACTATATTATTAGTCAGAGTTCTCCAGAGAAACAGAACCCATAGGATTTGCCTATATATATATATGTATGCGGGAGATGATGGAGGCTGGCAATTCCAAAATCTGCAGGAAAGGCCAGCAGACTGAAGACACAGGGAAGAGTTGATGTTGCAGCTGTAGTCTGAAGGCACTCAGGAGGCAGAATTGCTTCTTCGTCTCAGGACCTTAGTCTGTTTTCTCTTAATGCCTTTGATTGATTGGATGAAGCCCACTCACAGTTATGGAGGGTAATCATCTTTAGTCAAAGTCTGCTGATTTACCTTTAATCTAAACTAAAAAAATATTGTCACCACAACATCCAGAATGTGTTTGACCAATTATCTGAGTACCATATCTTAGCCAAATTAACACATAAAAGTAACCATCACAATCACCAAATCTAGTAATTATGAGACTTTTCTGTTATTGTATTAAACAAGAAAATTATGACCCACACATACATGGGCAACTGACTTTTTACAAAGGTGCAAAGGCAATTCACTGGAGGAAGGACATTCTTTTTGACAAATTGTGCTAAAACAATTAGATATCCATAGGCAAAAACATGAATTTCATCCATACCTCATTCCGTATACAAAAATTCACTTAAGATATATCATAGATCTATACATAAAACGTAAAACTATAGAACTTCAAAAAGAAAAAATAAGAGAAAATCCTTGTGACCTTGGGTTAGTCAAAGAGTTCTTAAATACAACACCAAAGGCATGATTCACAAAATAATAATAATAAGTTGGAATTTCAGAATTGAGTCTCCTCTCTCAAAGATGCTGTTAAGGAAGTGAATATTCAAGGAACAGATTGCGAGAACACATTTACAAGCATATATCTGATAAAAGACTTGTATCCAGAGTACGTAAAGAACTCTCAAGACTCAGAAGAAAATGAACAACTCAATATTCTAAAATAGTGGGGTGGACAAAAGATTTGAATACATATTTCATCAAAGAAAATATACAAATGGCAAACAACACACAAAAAGATGCTTAACATCATTTGTCATTAGGAAAATGCAAAATTAAAACCACAATGAGATCCTACTACAAACCTATTAGAATGGTTAAAATTTAAAAGACTGACTATGTCAAGTGATGGCGAAGTGGAGGAACTTAAACTCTCATGCTCTGCTGTAGGAAAGTAAAATAGTACAACCGCTGTGGAAAAGAGTTTGGCAGTTTCTTAAAATGTTAAACATACACCTACCACAGGACCCAGTGGTTTTACTCCTAATATTTACCTACAAGAAAAGAAAGCATATGTTCATGTAAACGCTTGTACATAAATGTTCATGGCAGCTTTATTTGTAATACTTCCAACCTGGAAACTACTTAAATGTCAAGGAGCAGCAGAGTGGATAAACAAATTGTGGTATCTTCATGCAATGGAATACTACTCTGCAATAAAAAGGAATGACTTGATACACACAACAACACTGAAGAATCTGCAAATAATCATACTAAGTGAACGAATCCAACTAAAAGAGTAGTACTGTTTGATTCTATTTGTGTAAATTTGAGAAGTGCAAACTAATCTGCAGTGACAGGAAGCAGAACATTGATTGCATGGAGATGTTGGGAGGTGGGGCCAAGAGGGATTATAAATGGGACAAGGAAACTTTTAGGGATAACAGGTATGTTCACTGTCTTCATTATGGTGATGGTTTCACAGATGTAAACATATATAAAAATTTATCAAATTATACATTTTAAATATGTGTAGTTTTATTGTATGTCCATTACACCTCAATAAATTTGTTACAAAACAGAGAAAGACTATTTAGACTATAGTCTAAAAGATGATAATTACCTGAATTAGGATGGTGACAGGGGTCATGAAAAGAAATTAATGGATTAAGGTTTTATTTTCATGGTAGAACCAGCTTGACTTGTTTGAAGTGAAGGAAATTGTGGAATAGAGGATAACTCTTAGGTTTAAGGCTTGAGACACTAGGTAAATAGTTATCCCACATCTAAAATACTCATTGTATTCTTTGGAATTCCAAATTCTGTTGAGATGCCTCAATAGTAGCTACAGTGGAAATACAAGCTCAGTGAATAGAGCCTCACTCACTAGTTGTTCTCTTCCTCTCTACCCTTCAATGTTTATATCTCATTTTTTGGTCATGTTTTCTATATCAGTATATCATGTAAGGTTTTATTTGGAAAATTAATTTCCTTGCTAAACAGGAGACCTGAAAATAACTTCACTAGCATCTGGAAAAATATATTGATTATCCTTCCACTCTTCCTTGGTAAAATGAAAATAATGATATGAAAATATTGGTATAATATTTTATTCAGGACAGAGTGATGTCCATTATTTGTCAGACTCTATTCTCAACCATTTAAGTGCATTACATTTTATTCCTATAATCCTGTAATATGAGTAGTAGTAACTCCAATTTATAGATAAAGTAACAGGATCAGAGAGGCTAAATAACTTGCCCAAAGTCCAAAGCACAGAAATAGTTGGGATGGTATTTAAACTAAGTCTGATAATAAATTTTATGTTCTTCCCTCTACAGCACAGAAAATCTCGCAAGACTTAATCATAGAAAAGTTTAAACTATATTTTCTAATATGTATTTTTGCTGCAAATCAGTAATTTAATTAAAACAAGAATTTAGTAAAGTGCCTTACAGAAGGATCATGTTAATTTTAAACTTCCTTGAGGTTATCAGTAATTAGTGGAAAGCACATGTGTACAGTGGTACAATTCATGAGTACTTGTCAAGAGTAAATGATAATTTAATAATTGGGGTTGTTTTTGGTATTTTTGAAACATTTATTATAGACCAGAGTGTGCTGTTTCTCTTACAATTATTATATAGATGTATGATATATCTGCATTTTTTTCAGGAAACTAGAATATGTACTCCAGGATCCAAGACTTTAAACTTGGAAGGTCTATTATGAGAACATATCTATTTTTAATTTATGAAGAAACTAAGTTCAATAATAAAATATCACACATATAGATAGACTATCATGAGAACAATAGGTCAAACTGATTATTTGTTCATATGTTTTTTTCCTATTTTCAGAACAAGTAATACTTTAAAGTTTATAGGCATTATCTAAGTAATTCAAATTTTAATGGAGAAATTAGATTTATATAAATCAATGTTATCTTTCATAATTTACTATTAATGAGGTTTGCTCTTCTGAACTATATACTTATAAGCACTAAAGTATTTGCTTCATTGAGCACTGAAAATATTTCAAAGAAATGGCAAAATTGTTCATCACAACATTATTGATAACAATATAAAATTGGAAACAATGCAAGTGACTGATAAGTAGAGATTAATTAAGAATATTTGGTATATTCACATGATAGAATAATAAGTAGCCATTAAACATTGTGTAGACAAGAATATCCGGAAATGGGGCAATGTATACAACATAAGAAGATAAAAAAATCTCTTGCAAAACAGTATTTATAAAGTTATCAAAATTTTATTAAAACAATACTAGACACAAATACATAAAAACGCAATGATGGTTATTACTTGGTAAAGTGACAGTGTGCTCCTTTCCTCATTTATGCTTTTCCTTATTTTCTTACATTGTTATAGAAAACAGGTGCTTACATTCAGAAAATATTTTTAAAGAAATAAGTTAAACGTTTGAAGCTAAATACAGTAATAATAGTAATAAACTATTAGCTTATAAACTCAAATGCTTCAGTGTGTGTATTTACACCGTTATTTTCTAATTTTGGGAACTCAAGTATGTTGGAACACCTGTAATCTAGAAATTTGCAAACTCAGAGTGTAGCCCCCAGACCAACAGCATCAGTATCACCAGGGCACCTGTTAGAAATGAGGCTCTCAGGCTCCACCCAGAGTTACTGCCTCAGAATCTGCATTTTAAAAAGCTACCCACATGCATACACATTATAATTTGAGAAGCACTGCTCTGGAGGATAAAACCTCCCTTATCTAGAAATGTTATGTTTTCTGATTTTGACTAAATGAATACTGAGGATATAATGTAGCATTTAACAAAATATTATATAAAAAAAAAAACACTAACTAGATAACATTATATAAAAAAATTGTTGGTTCACATGTCTGTTTGTATATGGGATGTTGTAATTCGAGTTGTCTTTTAGCAATGCAAAGTATATTATTCATATAGACTAGTGTAGTCCAATAGAAAGCTGTAATATGAACAATACAGGCAGTTTTAAATTTTCTAGGAGTTACATTAAAAAATAAATTGAAAAGACACAAATGAAATTAATTTAATAATATATGCTATGTAGTCTAATATACTCAAAATATTATCATTTTATGATGTAATCTGATGTAATCAATATAACATGGTGGGATATTTTACATTTTTTTGGTATTGAGTATTCGAAATGTGGTGTGTACATGTTACGTTCAGACTAGCAACATTTCAAACACCCAATAGTCGTTTATGGCTAGTGGCTGCTGTATTGGACAGCATAATAATTTGTAAGCAACAGAAGTCTATTAAGACAGTCAGATCGTTCAGTTTTTAATCTATCATTGGGTTAGTCATCTTATCTGGATGTGAGAAAATGCGCTTTGAACAAATGTCTCCAATAGTTTTCAAACTTATAAGGATATGAAGACATTTCAACTATACTTAACAACAACAATATTGTTTATATGTTTTGTGCTTTCCAAGTTCCCACTTAATGGTCCAGTAACAACCACCACCACCAAGACTCTGCCTTTCCTACCTCAAGTGTCCAGAGTGAATTTATACATGTTCTAGGCTGTGATAAGTTTCTATTTGTCTATCAGCAGAATATAGATATCTGCAGGGTCCAGAGAAGGCTGTGCTTCAAGGACAAGGGTGAGGTGAGAGCCTGGGGCAGCATTCTCAGTAACAGCATTTTCAATAATTCTTGTATTAGGAGTCTCAGGTATCATTGGCATTTTGGCTACAGCCACTGTTTTAGGACAACACTTTATTACATTAAGATTATAATGTTCTCTCATATTAGATTAATTTAGATTAATTAGATTAATTAGAACAGTTATGGATGCTTAAAGAACAAAAACTTCGTTTGGACCACTGTAACTATTTATTATACTGATTATAAATTGAGAAATTTTTGCTCGGTTGATGCTCACATTTATTGTAACTTAAGAAGGTAACTCTGAGATGCCACTTTTTCCTCCATTTATATAATTTGAAGGAATTCTTGTCCTTGTTTAAGTTTATGGACCTTGCAGGGCACTTTATTAATTTTTAATTTATTCTTTAGTAGACAATATAATGTGCATATTTTAAATTTTGATTACCTAGTATAATGTGAAATGTCAAATGTCATATGTACCACAGAATACCTTTCCCAGTAATATTAGTCACTTTTTCATGAGAGATTCATATTCTGTCTTCAATTTCAAGATACAGGATAATTTAATAACAATTTTTTAGAAAAAATATTTAAAGAGATACTCCATTAAATATATAGTTTGGTTATAAGAAAGATACAGATTTCAGAAGTGTAAAAATGTAAATAGAAGGTAAAACTTTTATTTTCAAGTCAAGAAAATATGAAGGGCCAGCCCAGTGGCACAAGCGGTTAAGTGTGCACTCCACTGTGGTGGCCCGGGGTTCGCTGGTTCAGATCCCGGGTGCGCACAGAAGCACCACTTGTCAAGCCATGCTGTGGCGGCGTCCCATATAAAGTGGAGGAAGATAGGCATGAATGTTAGCCAAGGGCCAGTCTTCCTCAGCAAAAAAAAAAAAAAAAAAGGAGGATTGGTAGATGTTAGCTCAAGGCTGATTTTCCTCACAAAAAAAAGAAAGAAAATATAATGTATGTACTGAGAATTTAACACAACAAAGGATGCTACTTTGCATAATTTGCCTTGTTATGTTCTAACAAAAGAAATGTATGAAATTCAAGACTGAAAAATTTTGATGTGACCTAGAGTTAAGAAAGTGAGAAAGCATGTGCATGCACATGCTGAACATTTTTGAAAAATAATAAGCATTGTGAGAGAGAGGACATAGGTAACCAGAGAGCAAGATAGGACTTTTTGGGGGACAAAAGTGCATTAATAAAAGTATAATAAGAATAGAATCCTCAAACGCAATTTCCAATTTGATTAACTGAGCATTGAGAGTATAATGTATCACTATATAAAACAAAACTCTAGCTAGACAGTGGATTATTTTTATTGCTCTTTACACAATCTTTTTGCTTTCTAATCATTCTTTTTGGTCATTGGGAGTGAAGACTACCTCATAACAGTGTGCAAAATCATCAAATTCTTGACTTTTAAGGTATGGTTCAAGTCAAAAATAGGATGTTGATTGGAGATGCAAAAACAGTACATTTGGTCTATTTTTGTTGACTCCTAGCTAGAGAGTAGGGCAGAGAAGACTGAAAACGAACTAGAGAGAGATTTCCTCACAGGTGAGTTTGGATCCTGAGCTGGATGCTGCTTCCTCTGCTCTCCTCTTGTTTCTGGAAAAGGGAAGCACAGTGAATCCTTTTCATGTTTTGGGAATCAAGAGCAAATTAAAAAACATCAAGCCTTGCATTAGGTTCATGCTGCCACAATAGCACAGAAAGAAGGCTTCTGACAGATAGGCCCCTAAACAGTTTTAATGAGTCTCCATGCACCTTGATGGGGCTTGGAGAGAAGCCTTAGTGATGTGGATGCATGATTAGTGAAAATGCAGGCCTTGGATTGCAGCATTCAAGTTCTAGGGATATTAAGATTGAATTTCATTATGATATGATAGGCTTGTTTTTAAATTTTTTATAATTAGTTGCATTTTTTCTTTGAAAATGTAGAGGTTTTATTTGATTTTTATATTGATATCTCTGAATAATTACTAATCAATTATAATAATAGAATTATTATTTAATAATTATTACAATAATAATAACAATTACTATTGTAATAATTAAATGTTGTGATGCCACTAGGATTTGAAACACTCAGAAAAAGGAGGAAAAGTCTCAGTCCCCTGAAAATTGTAAATTGTATTCTCTTATAAGTTTAACATGTTTTATTTGTGAATCATAATTTGTTTTTTAAAAACCAGTGGTGAGTGGCTGGCCTGGCGGATAGTGGTTAAGTTCACACGCTCCACTTTGGTGGCCCGGGGTTCGCGGGTTTGGATCCTGGGCGCAGACCTACACACCGCTCATCAAGCCATGCTGTGGCGGCCTCCCACATACAAAACAGAGGAAGAATGGCACAGGTGTTAGCTCTGGGACAATCTTCCACAAGCCAAAAAAAGAGGACGATTAGCAACAGATGTTAGCTCAAGGCCAATCTTCCTCACCAAAAAGACAAAAACCGGTGGTCAGCATGATAGCATTTTTAATTGTGTGCAATTATCTATTTTCAATATTTTATGTACCTCTATTTTCCTGCATCTTTTTTTGTTTTATTGTCTTTATTTTAAAGTAGAATTAGTGGATTTTAGTAAATAATCAGCTTTCTTGGCACCACTTTCATCTTTCCAGAGTTTCCTAAAATAAAAGTAAATGCATTTATAAAATATAATCTTGTGGAAATTTTTTTAATAAAAGTTTCTTATTTGTACACATATCAGTAGCTGATATCAAGTTTGGTGCAGATTTATTTGAAGTCAAATCACATTTTAGCTGTGTTCATTGTATTCCTGGTGCTAGGCCTGGTGCCTGACCCATAGTGAGTCCCCAACAAATGTGACTTGAAATGAATAAAACTGAAAACTATTAACATTTTGGCTGTTGGGTTTTGTAATTATAATTGCTCTGATGTTGCTTAAAATAGAAAGAGCAAATGCCCAGTGTGATAGCCCTTGGCAGATCCTAGTATATAACCTTTTCCACTGAACCTGAATATTGTCCCAACCAGAATCCACACAGCACTCCAGCCATTTGTAATTCAATGGCATTGCCATTTCAGATAAAGCCAATTTACCATCCTTGACCTAAAGAAAAAGAGAAATAAAGAGACTGCTAAGTAGGACAAAACTATTAAGAGTGTCCAGACCCAGAGTAACTGTGGGGTGACTGTGGAGAAAAAAGGAAACCCAAGAATGTATTCTACTCTACTGTTACTCTGATGAGAGAGCTCAATTAGTCAGTTAATTGAGCATCTGACATCTGGGGCCTCAGGCAGCAGCAGGAGAGACCCAGTGGATGTCAGTCCTGGAGCAGTAGTGCCTGTATCCTTCACATCTACTGGAAGAAAGGTGCTGAGCGATACCCTGGGGAAGAGTAACCCTTGTAGATGGTTGTGGCAGGGCCAGATCTTAAGCCACTCAAAGGTGGTGCTAAAACCAGGAGATTCTGGAAGAAGCTGGTTTTTCGCCACGTTGCAAATGGGGTTTTAACCAGAAAAATACCATACTGCATTAATTATCATTACCATATTTTTATACTCTCAGGCTATCATACAACTATTGTCTTACAGGGTGCTATTATTAAAGATAACACATAAGATCCAAGTAAATTTTTTCAACTTAGTTCATGTTGCATGATTTATTATCAATTTTAAAATGTTCCAAGTGGAGGAAAAAGCTAATTTTCTATCACCATAGAGATTACAATTTTAGAATGTACGTTTTCTATTTCTTGTGGAATTTGATGCATATATTTATATTTTCCTTTAAAAAATGTTTATACTCTTATTTTGTCTAGTTTTACAGAGCATCTTCAGTCCTGCCAACTTCTACATTTATAATTTTGTTACTAACATGATATGGTTTGAAAATGCTTTCTTAGTCAGTTAAAAGATACATATGAAGGCTATATGTATCTTTCATATGTGTTACTTTTGCTATAATCAAGGAAAACAAGACTAGTATAAATCTTAGGTAAGAAAAAGTTTTAAGTGATTGAGTTCTGAAATGGAGACCAGAAAATTGATTCTAGTCCGCTTACTGCTACTTAGACCATTAGAGTCGCCTTAACTTTTTACAACCCTGCTATTTCTCATTTCTAACTGAATATGGATGCCGTAGGTTAGCAGTTCTTTGCTTTTTTTTTCCTTGGCTATAACATATATTCTAGATGATATTCATAAGCATGATAGACTTCCAAGGGGCAAGGAAAATTTGTGCATATACAAAGGTCAATGAGAGTGAAAATGATAGAAGGCTAAGCCTATTTAGTTTATGTTTTTTAAAGTGCAAATAATGGAAAAACTTATTAATAGCCTGCTGTTGTTAAAGACCTATAACTAATCTCATGACACTTTTACGATTTAGCTCCACTGAAATATCTCGTCCCTATATCTTACCCAGTTCTAAAATTTCTGTGATTCTAACCTACCTCCTTAACAGAAAGTTTAAGCCTAAATCATTTCTTTAAACTAGTCTCTAGAACTGGTGGCATAGAGAATGCCATATCCTCCTTCCCCACCCCGTTCATATATTTAATGTATCGGTTATATGCAATAATGAAATATTTAGTTGCTTAATTCCAGCAGGAGTTTTGGGACGTCCACAACTAAAGTCTAAAGTAGCTTTGAAAATTTAAGGAGAGGTTCTTAAACTTCATTCTTTTAAGTTCTTTAAAATCATCTCTGTGAGGATAGATATATTGTTTTATGTGCTATGTTTGTGAAAATTAGACTTTTAAATAGTATTTTGTAAATGTCTTCAACTCTTTTTCTGCTATTCTAGTTGTCATTTAAAAAAAACCCTCTATGAGAGGTATTGTCAAATATTTTCTTCCATCCCATTGCCCTCTATTTATGTATTAAGTTAATAGGAATTATTCTAAGGTTATGGAATCTCCCTGTTGCAAATTCAAATGTAACCCAACAGACAGAGTAAGGTAGGCAACAGAACTGAGGCTGCTACAATAGAATCATGACTGAACGCAAGTTTTTACTTTCTACTATGCTCTTTAGAGAAATCTCTATAGAAAAATTATAACACTTTGGTATCCCTGAAAAACTAGGAGTCATCCATTTGTCTCCATTCCTAGATCAGTCCACCAACATTTCTCACCTTGATTACTGCAAAGACCTCTTAAGGATGTCTCAACACCAGCCTTATCACTCACCTAATCTGACGTCCCTACTGTAGCCAGGGGATTAGATTGAAGACACATGAGCTTACTCTGCATAGAAGGTTTGCATATCTGTGGGGTAAAAGCCAACCCACCAGTATCTAATAGCCTTCCTCATCTAGGTTCTTCTATCCCTATACCCCAGTGATTCTCACTCCCTTTTCCTCTGCCACAGCCAGACTGAGTCAGGAAGATCCCACAAGAACATCACAAGCTCTTGGGTTTCTGAGGGCCGGGGGGGCAAGGTGGCACTGCAGAGTGGTGAAGAGCATAGTCCTTGGATCCTATCTGTAGGTTTGAGTCCTGGCTGTGCCACCTTCTAACTTTGCTACTTGGGCAAGTTTTGATCTCACTGTGCCTCTTTTTCCTTCTACCTAACGTGGTAATTAAATAGCACCTACTTTATGGTTCATGCACGTAAGGTGCTTAGAATCCTGCCTGGCATATAGTGGCCACTGTATAATTGCTGTTGCTATTATTTCCCTTATTCTGGAGCACTCTTCCACTCTCCTGGCTAGCTTTACCTCCATTATGCTTCTTTTAGCTCCCATCTTAAATGTCATTGCTCTTTCTTTTGAGGTGGAGGGGCGCTTACCATCTAGATTAAGAGTTTCTGTTTTTCACCGTGTGCTTACCTCTACTTTTCATACTATATGACAGGACATATGTTTACATACCTGACTTTCCCAACAAATTGGAAATTTGTGAACACAGAGACTGTGTTTATCTTGCTCATTGTGGTAATTCCAGTGCCCAGCACAGTGCCTGACATGCATCATAGATTATATATATTTGTGGCTAAATGAATAAATAATTAGTGATTTTATTAACATCAATTATTGAACATATTGAAAAACAAGGTGAGAATCCATAGAGACATTCATGCATACAACTACACCATTAGTGAAACATCGGTGAATGTGTGTGTGTGTATGTTAGTGGAACAGTTGCATATTGTACCATTATAAAAAATATCCAAGGTCACGTGATGTGTGAAAACAAGAATTAGCAAAGATTTTTAAAGTAATGTCTAAACAAACAGAAGTGGAGAAACTTACTATGTGAAAGAGTCATACACACTCCTGAATTCTTATTTTATTGAAGACATAAAAAATGCTGTCAGGAAATTACCTTGCTGAAAATATAAATGCATTGCTTAGCTTTTGTCCCACCTCTAAGGTATTCCACGGAACTCTTCAGAATTAATTTATTATATTTTTGGAATAAAAAAAATTACTTCTGAGAATTTCAGATGCTTATTGGTAATAGTAATATATTAGGGCAGAAAAGAAACTTTAAGTTTAGAGGTGTAATATTGCCTCTCCAAGTTAAAGAAATATTATATATCTGTGTATGAAATCATTTATACACTCATATAGACACACACACCTGGTTTATTGAGAACTCTCCACTTTGAAGGTGTACGCATGAAAAATGTTAATTTCCTGGTAACCATTCTCTAGATGTGCTCTCACAATCCCTTTCTTGCTGATCAGCAATACTCTAAGTGACAATGTAATCGGATTCCATAGCTTCTTGTCACTTGTTTTTATTCTATTTTATAACAGTCCCTTTCTGATTATAGTGATTCAGTGCTGTTTATTTTAAATCTTTAATCTCATATCTGTTTCAAAACTCTACTCTGCTACCTCTCAAGCACCTGTTACACCTGTCCATGGTCTGTACTTTACTGAAACTTCCTTCTCTCTGCCCTATATGTGTTGCTGCTTCTGGTATTAGGGCAGGGAGGAAGGAAAAAGCAAAGACAATTATCTCTGTCCTAAACTGGCATTCTTGTCTTGTTAGGCTTGATTTACTAATCTCACTCATCGTCTGGTCTGTGGGCTCATCATAGATGAGTGCTGGCTGCTATGTATGATGGGCTCTCCCACACTTCTCCTGTGGGCTTTGGCAATCCCCTGAGAGGTTTGTCCACCAGAGGGGCAGTGAGCTTCATTCCTCTGATATGCACCCCAGTCACGAGCAGTCCAAGCAAAGCCTTACAATCTCACCTACTCTGCACAAGCGAAAGAATATGCCTGAGATCCATCTTCCATGAATTCTAGTGGAATATTCCTGTACCCTTGCAACCTGACTGACCCCTCCATGTCATCTCTCTCCAATTCTTTCTTTCCTTTTCCAGTAGCATCACAGGGAAGAGTCATCAAGCCCTTTGACTCAGCAGACTTCATTAAAAAAATGAAATTCTAGCTTCTTCTTGTAGGCTTGTCAAGTCTTTACTATTCTTTTGTGACCCCTGTCCCTCAGCTATGGAGAGGAAAAACAATCCCAAAACAGAAAGGGGAAGGAATAACCTCTTTTCACAAATACTGCTCTCTACAAGGTTTAAATTTGCCTCTTCTAGTCCTTCTTTTATGTTGACCTAGTGGGTGGTGGCAGGAGTGGGCTCAGGGGGCTGGTGGTTTGTGGTAGGACCCAATTTCTGAGATTAGGCTGCTCAGGAAGCCCTCCAGAATGGTAGCTGATCTCAGCTGAGAGTGGCCCCCGAGCATAGAATGTGAACAATTATAGCCCTTTATCTTTGGCTTATAGCTTTAGCTAAAGTTCTAGAATAACAGGAAAGATCCCATTTGATAGCTTGCTATGTTTCTAGCTATAACTACAGCTATATATCTCAGACGGATGATGAACATTTGATAAACTTTCCAGGAACAGCCCCATCAAAAATTGAAAAACATTAAAGTCTTATTTCACGGGCAGCATAACATAATGATTAGAAGCACAGGCTCTAGAGCCAGATGGCCAGCATATACCACCTATCCTATACTCCCTTGTAAAAGAAAGATAATAGTAATAATGACTGCATAGAGTTGTGGTAACGATTTGTATAAAGCACTAAGATACTATATGATGTTTCTTCTGTTTGTTATTACTGTTCTACTGGTTACTTAACTCTCCTCGTGTTTTGCCCTGCTCCCAAGATACACAACCCCTTCAAACTGACCTCTGTTTGCTGTGGATGGCTCTGCAGAGTCCTTTGCTGTGGGTGGTTATCTCTGTTGTCCGTCCTACTAATTAATTGCTGGAGTCAAATTTGCTTCATGCCCTAAAATACTCTGAGAGTTACTGACTAGCAAGTGTTTGATAGGTGCAATCTTTTAAGATACTCATTTTAATAGAGAACAAACCCTTAACCCTAAGTTAGAATTTTCACCCACCAATATTGAGTTAGTAGTGATGGCTTTTTGTAGATTTCTGAGGATTTTTTTATCCTATAACTAGGGAAGTCATCTGTAAGAAGGGAATAAAATTAGCCCACATCATCCTAACATCACAAATGGATTTGAATAGAAGAGTAAACAAGAAGCAACTACCAATAAAAATAGAAACAGATTAATAATGCAAATGGAAATTTTTTAAAGTTAAAGTTGTATAAAACAGTGGAAGGAAAACTGTAGAAGGTACATAGCCCCTGGGTACTAAATTGCAACTCTGCCAAATACTAGTTATGGAAACTTAAGTGTGTCATTTCAACTCCTTGCAAAGTGGAAATAATTAATAATTTCTTACCACACAAGGCTGTGTAAGATTAAGTGACATATGGGAAAATACTCTGAAAAATGTAAAGCTCTTTATAGATATAATTATTAATAATAATTTTCAGCACATCTCTCAGAGCTCTGACGGTGTTTGAAGATGCTACTCTTGTCTCATTTCTGCCTCCCAGGATGTTGTGATTTTTAAATGGAATAATAAATACGTAAAACTCTTAACACACTGTCCAGCATATAATAAATACTAAATGATTACTTACCGTTAGTTATTTTTGTGATTTATAATCACTATTTAATCACCTAATTCTCATGCTATACTATGAGCTCTTATACAACAGCTACTGTATTTTAGTCAGCTTTCTTTGCACCACTAGTGCCCAGAATATGGTCAAGACTTAAGAGATGGTGGTTGAATTAATTAATAATTATTAATAATTACATTAATACAAAGAAACATAATATTAAAACAAAAATATCAAGTATCACAATGGAACAATAGAGCAGGTAAAAATTCTGAAGCTGCCTTCTGCTGAAAAGCTAAAACTGATACAGAAATAAATATCTTATACACTTTTTGTCAAGTTACAGAATTTTTCCAAGAAATATTTCTGTCTCGTAGGCCCTTCACCAGATCGCTACAGTCGGTGTATGCTGTGCTGGCACGTGTGAAGAGCCTGCTGCCATAAAATTACAAGGGCTTCTGCCTATAAAATTTTATATACTGCAGACTTTGAATCTGCATTACTTTGCAGAAGCAATGCATTTTTTTTCATAACTTTGTGGTTGTTAGGAAAAAAGAACTTAAGAAAAAAATTAGTAAGTTCTTGAACTTGCCACTGTGAAAAATGAATCTATACACCAAAGTCTTAAACACAAATCATTACAAAGGAAAAATTTATTACTTAAATAAAAGTGCTATAAATTAAGGAATTCTGCAGTATGTAAAATCTTATGGCCATGGGATCTTGTTGTATGCTAATCACACTGCTTAAAGCTTTTCACTAACATGCAAGAGTGATATTAGGTCTTTAAAATATGTATATGACACTTGTGAGTACACTTTTAGAAACTCAAACTCATTATCAAGCTGAAAATTTGTTTAAGTTTCTATCTCCTGGCAATGTTCTTTTATTTTTTAATAAATTTAAATATAAAAACCTCCAGCAGAACAAGTTTTTGTGAGATAAAAATGTGTTTTGTAATGTTGCACAACAGTAAATTGATACTAAGCCACCTAGAGTGTTAGGCCAAGATGTGCTTATTGAGTTCCAAAATCATTTATGTTTTATTGACCATTGCTCAGAGAGAGAAAAAAATGTCTCCATTTCTTTAATTATCTTCTCTGTTCAAGCTTGGCTCAGAGCTGTAAAGCCACAATGGTGAGCGTAGTGGAGCGAGTTTCTTTACATGTTTATGGTAACACTTTTTACAATGGGCAACTGAGATTGTATTTGCTGCTAGAAGCATCAATGTGATGAACGTCCTTCTGGTCCAAAGGGCAAGTACATGGCTAACAGTGGGACACCTTCCATTGTGTGAGCAGTTTTGAGGACATTGACTTCTGAAACAACTAGTCCAACTTATAGCATTTATTTTTATTTATTTAATACACGATGGTTATATTTTGGGGGGCACTTGTCAACACCTAATGCCATACTGCTCTAGTTACTTTTGCAATAAAGATATCTTAATTCTGTCTCTTTCTTGTTCTGAATGTATCATTCAGAAATTCACCTAAACACAAAGAGACCTCAAAGACTACGCTATAATCTAGATTACATTTCTTAAAAATATGTTCCTTTACTTTTTCAAAGCTGTGTTAATTTATTCCACTCTCTTATTTCTCAGAAATGGGATGGGTTTGGTGATTCAGGTATAAATGTGTGTGTAGTGTGTGTGTGTGTGTGTGAGTAAACATATTTGTAGGGAGCTTGATTTTTTTGTTGGCTGTTTTGGAAAAGGCATTTATCATCAACTGCATGATGAACTTGCAATTACCAAAAGTTCACATTTGGGCAATATTGTTCCCAAACACACCAAATACTTTCCCGTTTCTGTTTTTGCCCTTCATGTTACCGAAACATGGATTCTCCTTGTTACTCTCCTATAACCAGATTTCCAACTACAATCCTTCAGCTAAAGTACTTTCTTTCTCCACCACGCTTTCATAGCTCTTTGCCTTTATATGTTTTTTGGTAGTTATACTGTCTCATTTCTGTTATTGTTATTTGGGTACATTTGCCTACCTCCCACAGAATAGGTACACAATATATAAATAATTGTTGGATAAGTTATATTACTGGACACATACATTATAAAAATATTCGTCTGGTTGATTTCCTTATTATTCAATTTACTTTTGAATATATCTTTTCTAAAAAAGAACTTAGCTACCACGGTTATCCAGCAATGAGATTTTCATAAATGGAGAAGTTAAAATACAGGCTAAAAAACCTTAGGTTAGAAACTGTGACAAAGAGGGATTATGGAATCTAGAGATGGGTGATTCTTCTATCTGGCTGCGCAAGAGAATCATTGCAACACATATTTAAAAAACACCTATTCCTTGATGGTCAGCCCTGGCTGTCAGTGGTTCTTTCCTGATCAGAGAACCACACCACCCCTCTGTCATGGTCATACTGTGGCAGCTGTGTGCTCCTGTTATGCTGAAAGCTATACCACCGATATTTCAAATACCAGCAGGGTCACCCATGGTGGACAGATTTCAGCAGAGCTTCCAGACTAAGACAGACTAAAGAAAAGGACCTGGCTACCCACTTCCAAAACAATTGCCTCTGAAAATCTATATATTGAAAGGCCACACTGCATACCTGAGTTGAAACAATTAACTCCAAGGCATATCTTGGTAAAACTATTAATCTTTAAAGATAAAGAAAAATATCCTTAGCATCTCTAGGAAAAATGATCAAATTACTTATTACAGTAAGAAAGTTTAGATTGGCTGTAGCAAGGAAATAATGGAGCAGCAATTTCAAGAAACCCAAGAAAAGAAAGTGTGAGTCGAGGATTTTATGTCCAGGCAAATTTATCTTCAGGGATCAAGAGTCTCAAGAAATCAACATGTGAAAAACCAGGGAACACTAATGCAGAAGCTGCTTCTGAAGAATCTATTATGTGATGAGCTTCATCCAGATAAAATATAACTGGAAACATTTCAGCAAGAGAACTGCTGATGAGCATTAACATATTTAATTCTAGAAATAAGCCTAAAAGAAGGGTGAGGATATAAGTGGATGAACAGCATGCAAATTTTATGTTCTGGCAAAGCAGAAGGTATTCAACTATAAAATGAAAGGGGAAGAGAGAGAGAAAAGTGAAAATAGAATAAGATAATTAAATGTTGTGTAGCTAATAGATGTGAGTTAAAAGATACCACCTAAAAATGAAAACCAGACAGTAAAATGTTACATATGGGGAAAAAAAGCAGAGGCAGGGATTTAGAGATTATGAGGTATAAATACAAAGATAATCAATGAAACAAACATGCTAACTTTCCTAAATGCCAAAAGAAATTTTAAGACACAATAAATTGAGAAACACAGTAAATGAAATATAATACACATAATAATTATATCAAAACATTACAGAATTGGGGCCAGTCCGGTGGCGTAGTGGTTAAGTTCATGTGCTCCTCTTCATCAGCCCAGGGTTCACGGGTTTGGATCCCAGGTGTGGACATGCGCATGGCTGATCAAGCCATGTTGTGACAGGCATCCCACATATACAGTGGAGGAAGATGTGCACGCATGTTAGCCCAGGGCTGATCTTCCTCAGCAAACAAAGGAGGATTGGCAACAGATGTTAGCTCAGGTCTAATCTTCCTCACCAAAAAAAGAAAGAAAAAAAAATGACAGAGTTAAACTCAGACATGTTAGTCCTATCAATAAATATGAATAAGTTTAACTCTTCTTTTAAAATAAAATGATTTTCAGATCGGCTGATAAAACGAAACTCAAATCTGTGCTATATACAGGAAACACATTTAAAGCACAATCATTCCAAGAAGCTTAAAATAAATGAATGGCAAAAATGTATCAGGCAAATGGAAACAATAGGGAAGCAATCCTAATATTAGACAAAGTAGAATTCAGGCCAAAAAGCATTAAAGGATGCCACAAAGAATGACATTTTATATTGCTAATAGCCACAGTTCATAAGTTATGTAAAAACATGAGTATCTATGCACCAAATAATACAACAACCACACACATAGAATAGAAAATGCAGATGATGCAAGGAGATATACATAGAAAAACAATAACAATAATGTTGTCTACTTTCTTGTTGAATTGTCTGTCTTTTTCTTATTGACTTGGAAGTGTTTGTTATATATAAACTGTCATATCCTGGAGATATTGTAGGTTCGATTCGAGACCACTGCAATAAAGCGAATATCACGATAAAGTGAGTCACACAAATTTTTTGGTTTCCCAGGGCATATAAAAGTTATGTGTACACTATACTGTAATCTGTTAAGTGTGCAATAGCATTATGTCTAAAAAAACAATGTTTATACCTTAATTAAAAAATAATTTATTGCTAAAAAATGCTAACCGTTGTCTGAACCTTCATTGAGTCATATCTTTTTGCTGGCGGAGGGTCTTGTAAAAAATATGGTATTTGTGGAGCGCAATAAAGTGAAGCACAATAAAGCAAGGTATCCCCATATAGGATATAATTCCTATGTCAATTTCATGCATTAAAAATATTATCCGTGTGACTAGTCATATATCTATTTGACTATATGACTTGCATTTTCACTGTCGTAATAGCATCATTTGATGACAAAAATTCCTAGTTTTGTAGTCCAATTTATTTTTTTTCTTCTATTAAAATAGGGCATTAATTCACTATTTTCAGATATACATATTATTTTAATCTTTTATCATCAAGTATTTGAAAAGTTTTAATAAATATTTCATATGTATATGAAAGTAATATGTATTCTGCAGTTGCTGGATACAGTCTTCCATTTATGTGACTTAGGTTCTGTTGTTTTAAAGCGCTGTTCAAATCTATATCTCTTCTGATTTTGTTTGTTTCTATTTCCTTGTTCTATCAGGTAAGACAGAAAGTGTTAAAAAACATTCCACTATTGTTCTCGATTCATCTGTTTCTATTACTTTTGTCACTTTTTTGCTTGTATATTTGATAATATAATTATTAGATAAACACTAATTTAGATTTATTACATAATTTTACTCAGTGACCATTTAATGAAAGATCCCTGTTTATAGCTAGGAATATTTCTTACTTGAAGTCTACTTTCTGATGTTAGTAACTCTCTTTGTTTAGTGTTGACGTGGTATACACTTCAATTCATTCTTTGATCATTTCATGCTTTTATTTTCAAGCTCTCTGTATTATTATATTAGATGTATCTCTTGTAAGCAGTATATAATTGTATTTCGTTTTGTTTTTCCAGGTTGGCAATCTTTGTCTTTTAAATTTTTTATGTTTAATCTAAGTCCTAAAATATTTAGGTTTAAATCAACTATCTTTCTGTTTTACCGTTTGTCCTTCCTGTTGTATATTTCTTTTCCTTCTCTTTACTTAAATTCTTTTGAAGTATTTTTTTTATCATTCCATGTTTTCTCACTTCACAGTTTATTATGCATTGTTTTATTGTTCTTTTAGGGATAACCTAGAACATAAAACAGGCATCCTTGACTTGTTAAAGCCTAATATGAATCAGTACTGTTATCACATCCCGAACAATGTGAAAACTCTGGAACGTTTTCTCTTCATTTAATCCACCTGTATATATATACCATTGTTTCAGTATATTTCATTTTGTGTACATATCTTTTAATCTCCAAGTGTTGTGATTGTTTTGTACAGTCATTATTTGAATAGATTTGCCCATCTATTTATTCATAGCTCTTTATTTCTCCCTACATCTCTGATTTCTGTTTAGGATCATTTTCATTTTGTCTGAAGAAATTTCTTTAGTATTTCTTGTAGTGGGCCTGCTGGGGATGAATTATCTTAGTGTCTGTTTGTCTAAAATTCTCTATTTTGATTCATTTTAGAAATATATATATTTATACATTGCTGGAAGACAATTCCTCTGAGTTTCTTATTGTTTTCCTTTGTTTTCTATCTTGGTGCTTTGATATACTTCTTGAACTTGCTCTTCTAAGCCAATAATAAACTAATATCCTCTCCTTTTAAAACAACCACAGAATTTTTCAGTTAGAAAATTATGTTTTTCTAGCCCACAAGTCCTTTGCAGATACTGTTTTTGAAATTTCCTTCAAACTGTCTTTTTGCTCTCAAGTACACTGTTTCACTGTAATACATAATATGACTAATTTCCTTCTTCCCAATTCAGAGAGGTTGTTACTATTTTGTTGGTTCTTTGGGGCTCTGGTGTGTGTTCTTGGGGACTGTGGATGTCAGCACATCCATTAGTGAAGGGAACATGTGGGTTCTCTCTTCCTGTAGCCAGTAATGCAGATCATGTGGCCTGCTGCTTTCCTATTTGGAAATTTTAAACTCTCCTACTTCAGAAAACTGGAAGACTCAGCTCATTGGTTTAGACCCTTTTTGGTAGCCTGGGACAAATGTTAACACTCATCTCAGCCAGCCAAGTTCTTCCTAGGGTCTTAACTCCACAGCTCAGACATTGGCCTGCTTTCACCCAGCTCGGAGGTGAGTAATCCTCACACCAATTATTTCTGCCCAGACTCACACAGAACCCAAGAACTCAGAAACCATTTCACTCAGGAGAAATAAATAAACTGGCAATGTTAGTCTATGTGAAGAGCTGTGTTTAGGTCACCGTCTTCCTAGACTCCTCCACAGTTTTACAGAGGAAGAGCTCTTGAAGGTTAATGTACTTATATCTACAATTCAAATTCTGCACATTTTTGGCACACTCTTATTAGTTGGGTACTATAACTGACCTTCCTAGATGAGGAATTGCAGCCAAGAACCCCTCAACTCATAGAGATACTAAATATTATATTAACAAGGTCAATATGATACCACTCAGTGTATTAGAACTGTAATTTACTAAGTAATTAGATGCCTGACAATACACTATTCTTTGTAAACATAAAATACCTTAATAACCTCATAGAATTTTCCCCGTTGTATGTAAAGTTTCTTAAAAACGATAAAAAAGTAGTTTTGAAGTAATTTTCTAGATAGTTAAGTTGCTACTTACCCAACTTTAAATGTCATAGTTCTAATCTTATAGTGCATCTTAAAGGTCACGACCAGAAGGCACACACTGAATTTTCAAAATGCTCACTTAGCCATACTTTATGGGCTGTAGCTCATTCTAATTGCTCAAGATACATAGTAGTGACTTCATGATGTTCTTTCTTGGGCTTTATGAAAATGAATACTACATTTAGGTAGCTCAGGGATAATTGATACCACCAGAGACACAGATTATAGGGAACATAAGATTCTGCTGCCTTGATATACATGTACGTTTCTCATAAAATAGATTTAGTTACTTGCAAAAGTCTTAATAATACATCTTGATGTAACATATTGTATTTCAACAAAGGTAAAAGTAAAATCAAGTGCTGGTTCTGTCCTGTGACACAGTAGAAGCCTAAGTTATATTCCTAGTCCTATTTGCATCAATCTCTGTGCCTGTATTTAATATTCAGAAGTATACCTTTGGTCAGCAGCATTGTGAAATATAGCTTTCAATAATCCTCTAGCTACTTGGATTCTTTTCAGGATTTCTGGGAGCTATAAAATGAATTTAAACGATATTTTGATTTGTTATTAAACTGCTTATTTGTTTTATAAATCAGCAGTGGATTCAGGTTGTAATGTATTCACCATGGTTATTTCTTGAAGAATCCATACTTTATATGGATATGTAAAAGGAAACAGAATAGTTGTAATATATAGGAAATCAAAATAACAGAAAAATCTAGTAGAAATTTATTTTGAAAAAAATTCCTGGACTATTTCAATTCAACTAAAGAATGCAAAATTTATTTGAATGTGAATTATTTAGAAAATCTTGTAACAGGTGAGACAGGGATAAATAACATAGTGTAATCCTACTTTTAAGTAGTTTAATGCTAAGTAAGGGGCCGGTCATGTAAACTATTATATATAAAAGGTAGAAAGATAAAAGTCCTAAAAAAATATGTGGTCAATAAAATGATTCTATGGTCAAATAAGTTTGGGAAATATGATCTTTTTTTGGCAATTCAAAAAACACATTAATATATTAAAGACTCTTACAGTAAGGAAAAATCTTTTACCTCATTTAGCACTGAATGTCATTGACCATAGAACCCTCGCTACACCTTATTTTTTATTCCAAAACACCTATTAGTGTCCCTTAGAAAACTACACTTTTATGTAATATTTAGTTGGGTAATTATTATACCTAGGAGAGGTAATTAAATCTAATGAATCCTGATTGTGGGGACTAGGCCAATATCACAGAGTCAGTGGTTTGGGGCATGGAAGAAGGAGAAGGATATTTCAAAGGTGAATCTATAGATAGGAACTATATATAAAAATATGAAGAAAATAGGAACAGGCCCAATGGCATAGTGGTTGGGTTCATGTGCTCCACTGTGGCAGCCCGGGGTTTGCGGGTTCGGATCCCAGGCACAGACCTACAACACCGCTCGTCAAACCATGCTGTGGCGGCGTCCCACATACAAAGTAGAGGAAGTCGGCACAGATGTTAGCTCAGGGACAATCTTCCTCACACACACAAAAAATTAATAAAAAAATATGAAGAAAATAAATGTTTTGAAGTTTAGTAATCACATAAGCAAGCACTTGAAGAAACATTTCTGAAATAAAGGATAAATATGTACTTCTAGCTATTTTTGAAAAGTAATGTAGTCATCAAACAAAAAAATTGACTTGTGTGTGTGTGTTCACAGCACTGAAAACATAAATAGGTATAAGACTTACTTTTGACATTAAAGAGGAAATAATAGTCTCTAAATAATATTGCTGCATGGAAAATAGCTGAATTATTTCAATTTTAATAAAATTATGACAAACATTACAAGGAAAATTGAATCATTCAATTATTTATTCAACACATTTACTTATTACCTACATGTTATTACAATACATGGTACAAAAGTTACAACCTATGATAACTATAAGTGTTTAAAAGTAAGAGATGTTTGAGTTGAGGTTGAAAGATGAGCAGGAGTTGACAAGGTGAAGGTTATGAAATGAAGTATACCAGGCAGAGGGCACAAAGGCCCAGCGGATGGTGAAACATGGTACCTTCAAGGATGGACAAAAGGCTAGTGGGACTGGGACAACAGAGAAGAGCAGAAAACATGGAGTCTTTGCACACATAATGTCCAAATTATTAGTTGACAAGAAAAGAATTTTATTTCCTAATTAAAAATACCAAGATGTTGATAGGATTTTGATAAACTAGATTATTGCTTTGATTTAAGCAACTGTAACACCTAACGGTTTTTGGAATGGATAATATTTGACAATATGAAAGTTTGGTTTAGCTCAACACTATTTATTGAGTCAGGTTCTAAAGGTAGGAAAATGAATATGATACAATCCCTGTTGTTGACGCAGACAGGCATAAATATCTGTGTGTACCTAAAATCCCTAAAAGGCTTTCTGAGTGAGATGAAGTCAGCTGGTGCATGACGAATAAACACACAGAACTTAAATCTGGGGTAAGAAAAATGATCAAGATAGAAGGAGCTGCATAAGCAGACATGTGAGGCGTGAAGAAATAATGTTGCAGAGAAGCACAAGTAGTTTAGTGTTACTGGAAAGTAAAATATGAGAAGAGAAGAAAAGAGAGACGAAGCCAGGAAAAAAAAACAGCATGTACTATATCACAATAAGGATCTATAAATGCCATTCTAAGGGACTTGGATTGTATAGATCAGGGATGGGCAAACTATGGCCATCAGGCTGAATTTAGCTTATTGCCATTATTTGGTAAATACAGTTTTATTGGAACCCAGGCAAACCCATTCGCTTGGTGTTGTTTATGGGTGCTTTCACACTTCAACGACAAAGTTGGGTAGTTTGCGACAGAGACTGTATGGCTCACAAAAGCAAAAGTTATCTAGCCTTCTACAGAAAAAGTTTGCTGACCCCTTCTATAGATAATGGGTCATACTAAATTTTCAAGCAAGGGAGTGTCACGTTAGGTTTTATTTTAACTAAAATATATGGGTACCACTTTTTGAGTTTCTGATATATGTTAGGCACCAGACTAGATGATTTATACATAGTAATCATATCTCAAAACTACCCTTGTAGGTAATATTAAAATCTCCCATTTTACTGATGTGAATATTGAGATTTAGGAAGGTTAACTAATTTGCTAAGATTCAATAATTTTGACATTTTGGAATCAGATTTATACCCTGTTCTGTGTGACTCAAAGACCTATATTTTTCCACAGTCTGGCAGCAGATTAGAGAAATGAAGACTAGAATTAGATGAACTCAATTTATGAGGAATTTGTAGTAGGAATCCCACCAAGACATGATCTCGATCTGAATTATGCAGAAAGATGATAGACATAAATTCAAGAGTCTAGTATGAAAAATAAGCAAACTTTCTAGACTGAATTATTGATTATCGATAGATTAGATGGAGTGAGTAAGGAAAAAGGAGAGGTTGGAAATAACCTCTGGTTTTCTGGTTTGGGTGGTTGGAAGGATAATGGATTCATTTATAGATATGGGGAATTCAGGACAGAAAGCAGATCCATAGGTGAGGTAAGAATGGTAAGTGATGTTTGTACAGTGTATATTTTCAAGTGACTGAAATAGACCTACGTGAAGGACACTTGGCTGTTGACCATAAAAGGCTAAAACTCGGAAGAGACATGGGGAATATGCTAGACATTCATTCGGTTTTAGCAATGAGTCCGTAAGTAGCAGAAATTTCCTTTTATATAATTTCATGAACTTTTATGAAATATATATTCTATATATTTTATAAAAGCCCATTAGGTTTAGAAAAGGACACTGTATTGTGGTGTTTAAGAGCACACTGGAAGAAGATTGCCTGAGCTCAAATCTTGTCTCTACCAATTCCTATAACCTTATGCAAATTACTTGATTTCCCTGTGCTTCTGTTTCATATTCTGTCAAATGGCTATTAGTAACAACACTTATCTTATAGGAGTGCTGTGAGGATTAAACGAATTAATACACGTAAATGTTTTAAAATAACGCTTGCACATGGTAATCAGCATGTAGATGTTAGCGTCTATTTTATTTATTTATTTAAAAATAATTCGCTTAACATTTAGTATTCAAATAGAATTTTTCTACAGAATTTTCCCACTACCGCATACATCGATGCTTATTCTAAAACGGAAAAAGATGAATATGAGGCAAGAGAAGGAGGCTGACCTGAATCCAACATTTTATGTATATATCCATCTGTTTTCACCTCTTTTTTTAAAAAAAACCAATAATCCATGGTTCTGGAGCATTGTGTAATGTTGGAGTGAGGAAAAGGCTCCAGAAAAAAACAAACCCACAATGACTGGGGTATGTCAAAGGGACATAAGAGCGAACTGAAAGAGCTCCCAATGGCCAAAACTGGAACACTTTGAGCAATAAAATGAAGTAGTATTGAATTAATATCCAAAGTGTAAAATAAATATCCTTGAGTCCATATTGATATAAATAAATGATTGAACAGATAAGTAAATGGGGGAGAAGAGATAAGTCTGCACAAAAGAATTCAGATAATTTATGTACATCTTCTGCTCTTGAGGTGGAGCAAAACTCTCTACTGTTTGAGTGTGGACTGTGCATAGTGACTTTCTTCCAAAGAGTATGGAAAGGGAGAAAATAAAAGGAGTAACTTACAGTAGAGAACCTGAAAATACTACTTCAGTCCATTGATCGAGGTCAACATCAACAGTAAATCGTGTTGATTCCATGTACCCTTGATATGTTGTGATGAGAATGGCACCTTCTCTCTGTGATCTTCCTCCCCAAAACCCTAAACCCAGATTAATCACGAGAAAAACATGAAACAAATCCAAGTCATTCTACAAAATACCTGATCAGTACTCCTGAAAACTGTCAAAATCGTCAAAAATAAGGAGTAGCTGAGAAACTATCACAGGCAAGAGAAGCCTCGGGAGGTGTGAGGAATAATGTAATATGGTATTCTGTACGGGATCCTGGAACAGAAAAAGCACATTAAAAAATACTAGGGAAATCTGGGGGCCAGCCCAGTGGCACAAGCGGTTGGGTGCGCACGCTCTGCTGTGGTGGCCCGGGGTTTGCCGGTTCGGATCCCAGGCGCGCACTGATGCACTGCTTGTCAAGCCATGCTGTGGTGGCATCCCATATAAAGTGGAGGAAGATGGGTATGGATGTTAGCCCATGGCCAGTCTTCCTCAGCAAAAAAGAAGAGGATTGGCAGATGTTTGATCAGGGGTGATCTTCCTCACCAAAAAAAAAAAAAAAAAAACTAGGGAAATTTGAACTTTATTTAATAATAATCTAGCAATATTGGTTCCTTAATTGTGACAAATATACCTTACTAATATAAGATATCAATAATAGGAGAAACTAGGTGTGGGGTATATGGAACTCTCTGTATTATCTTAGTAATTTTTCAGAAAATCTGAAACTAATCTAAAATAAACAGTTTACAAAACAAAACAATCAGTCATATTATGTGGAATAGAAATCATGAGGATGTTTATTATAATCTTACATACTCCTTGTTTTGTACTCGCCAAGTTATCTTATGATAATCTCTTCAGCTATGCAACTGATTTGTTTTTCATAAAAAGCAAAAATAAATGCAACATTGCAACATTAACCATCATCACCGTTGTTTCACTGATTGTTTTTTGACTCTATGCACAAGGGCATTTTATGTTTTCATATCTTTTAAACTTCTGGGATGAAATAATTAGATTTTTACTACATAATTTCTATGCTTTTTGATCACTGTTGCAGTGGCCACTGAAATCTAGAAGGTTTCTAAAGTATGTTACTTTTTCAGCAATTAAACAGAAAAAATAAAAGAGAAGAGAACTCAATTAAGAGTAATTTTTATAATCTAATTCTTTAAAATGAACAAATAAGGAGAAAGCAGTAAACTGCAAATACTCACTAAATACAATTTTCTAAAACTATCCTCTGAGATTTTTATCCCTAGAATCACTTTTTAATAAACTATATTTATTTTGAGTGCATAAGTGTATTATCATTAGTATTCACAATGTTGTCAGTTTATTCATCTCCTTCTTGGGTCAAATGGATTTACTGACTGTATTTTATGTACATGTTGTGACAAAGGCAATTCTTGACTTTCACACTACCTGCACATTCACACATTATATGTTAACACTTCTAGAATGCCTTTCCTATACCAGCTATTCCCTTTGAACACATTGTTTTAGTAATTACATGATGGTGTTTCCTGACAAACTAACAGTTCCATTTTGTTTTATTTATATGGAAATGTCTTTACAATTAACTAAATGATTTATTACATTTTCCCACACGTGATAAAATTAGTGGAAAATGAAATTGCTGATTCTTGTGATACTACAATCAAGATAAAGATAAAATTATTCTTTATGGCAATGCAGTGACTCTTTTAATCTCAGTTGGATACTCATTAAAATTAAGTTGTATAAACAGTGTTCAAAGGATAAGAACACACACAAAAATGTACAAAATACTTGAAACAGTGTTGAAGAGAATTTTTAAAGGGGGAGCTACTGTTGTGAGTACCAAAGCAAGAGTAAAACAACAACTTTTTTCTGAGTCAAATACAAAGAGAAGTTAATAGAGACATAAAACTATTGATAAAGGTAGATCACCTTTTTATAAAGAGAAGAAAGTGGTTCAATTTCCTCCTCATCAAGTTCTGGAAATATGTAATAAAACATTTCCTCTTGGTTCCTGATGATTTCCTTACAAAATCCTTTACAAAATCACTCTAAGCAAGTCCTTTTAAATTTAGTATTTTCTAAGAAATGCCATTTTCAAATTGACTGAGAGAACTAAAATTTGAGGTAAAATTTATTATATAAAAGTATCATTCATTAATTATATTTCATATTTAATCTGTATTTCTAATGTTTTAAAAATTAAAATTCAGGTAATCTTGTTTAAAAATCCAAAAATATATATATTATAGTGAGAGATTTTATCATTATTTTTTGTTTAGAGGAAAAGAACTTCCTTTATAACATATATGCCTCAAATTTGTCCTCAAATTTTATACATTGGGCTTTTATGTAAGATTTCAAGATTTCATTATGGATGAAAATGAGATCTGCTTGTAGTTGCAAAAGTCAATGAATGAATAATATTCTTATTTTTCTCCTCTGTAAGATGAAATCGTTATAAAAGGTAGAAGTCATGCCGTTAATGTTCCCAACACAATACTAGACCTAAATAAATTGTCTATTCTTAAAATTTCTCCTTTCAAGAGTGTTTCTACTTCAGCTAAGTGGAAAGTGCAAGTAAACTTACCGTGGTTAGATTGCAGGATCCAGTTGAAGAGCTTTAAACATGTTATTATCCACTCCCTGTAGAGTACACGCCCACCTTTCTCTTTCTCTTGTCCCTGTAGCCTGTAGAGCTCTTTTCCAGAAATCCAGCTACTCTATTTCTAGTGCACTGCATAGTCGGGCCCTTTTGCTCAGGTGTCACAGCATTATACAATTGCTTTATAGCGCTTAGGTATTGCACGTCTTTCCAAAGTGAACATATTCCCAATCCCTAACACGGTGGCCTGGCACATATTGGTTAAAGGAATGAATGAATATATAAATACATGAAGACATGAATAAATGATTATTCTACTTCCAACCAACTTGATTATCTTATTGGCTTCCATGCCTCCACAGGTATAGCCATGAAAAAAATGCAGCACTACTAAATCTTACCAAAGCAAGTAAAACTAATCCAAAAGAGTTGCCTGATTCACTCAGAGAAAAATCTGTTTCTTTCTTTCTTCTAAAATATTATAAAAATATAATGCTTTAGTAGAGCAGGTGTTCCTTGAGACTGAATGTTTATAATTATAGTATGGGAAGCAAAATGAGTAATCTCTCAAACTTGAATATTGGGTAACTTCCATTCATAATTATATCTATGACTACACATCTTGATATGTGAAAGTGAGTTTACCAATCCGGAGTATGAAATGTAACATTCACAAAACATAAATATATTTAGGAAAATCAAAAAGTTCAGCATTTTATTTACTGAAAATTCTAATCAATGCAGAATATGAACAAAATTAGGTTTCAGACAATGGAAGCTTATGTAGTAAACTTATATTACATGATTTTGTTCAATGTCTCTCATTTTTATCTCACTTAGCTATACAAGTTAGATTGAAAGATATTAGAATGGCTAATTGAAATACCAAATAGCTTTGTAGCTTTGTTTGGTTTTTCTTCTTATGTTTTGCATTTCTAAAACATTCAAATGCCCAATTTTGGCTTGAAATGCAATGACTGCTGGCTGAGCAGTAGTGAAAGGTGTATAATGAGAAAGAAGAAATATTCTATGTCAAATGGTTACTGTCCTGGCCCTATCAATACAGGAAGGCAGAATAGCAATTACCTGCCATTTTTCAGACTATACTGGAGACCAACTTTGCCAAAAGGCAGAGAGTGGGAGTGGTTTGAGGGTAAGCGTTCAAAATGGTTTGTGATAATCCTCCCATTTGGGTACCCCTAAAAAAAGGAGTGTGTGGTATTTTTCAGCTTCCACAGTAAGGCGAAGGGAAGAAGGCATAGGGAAGGTGGTTACTTGGGAAGCAAATAATAGCGACTGTGATGATATCAAAATAAAAATTTTTATAACTAAGACATGAAATGCCTATTTAAGGATTATTTTACCTTATCTTCTTGAAAAATATGTATTCATTCACACATTTGTTTCGTTTTTTCTACAAGCATTTGTAAATGCCGTACCTATACACTGAGTCAGTGAAGGACATATAGAAATCAAAAGGAAAGTCATAGTCTACTCCAGAAGGTAAACAGAAAATACATATAAAAATCAACCAAACGTAGACACAAATAGTGCAAATGAACTTCATGAGTGAATAAAGAACGGAAGAGAGAATAAAGTAGAAGAGACAGAACCTGAGAAGTCATCTCACAGAGCTGAGTTTTGAGAAAAAAAATTTAGTTCTTTTTGAAGACTGTAGTTAGAGATCATTGATAGGACCAGCTGTTTTTTCAATAGATGATAAAAAATAAGTGGCTTTTGTGGAATAGGAACTCCAACTCATTCCCAAATATCCAACTCTTTTCAAAGTGATATGCATACTAGAAATTTTTAATGAAACAAAGTAAAAATAATTTTGCGTATGAAGACTAAAGCATTACAAACTTGATTTCATATTCTCAATCTGTACATAATATGTGATCTATTCTGCTTTAAATATGCATGCATAGGTCCTGAATGTCTTTAAAACATGATATGGTTACCTCCAGTAGAAATAGAAAATGTTTCATTTTCATTTTTGTTTATCTTCTTCCTATAATAAATATGTATTACTGTGAACCAAGACAAATAATTTAAAAAAATTCTTCACTGTCTAGAATTGTTCTTTGAATAGTATAGAGTTTGCTAAACAGAGTAACTACAAAGATGATTAATAGATGCTATTGCTTTGACTCTTTCCCTTTGACGTGGCTTTTGAAATTGCTTTGTTCATATTGCGCTATTTCACTCCTGATTTCTTCAGACAGCTGTGTCTGATTGTGCTGTTAAAACGCATGCCAGAGTCGCTTGATACCACTTAATTTGTGATATGAACAAAGTCACTTTCCCCATGTATTTACTGCGTTTTTTGAGTTTTGGTTTTTTAGTAATAGAGATACAGCTATTAATAGATAATGGCATGCTCCTATTAACTTCTTATTTATAAAAGTTCACAAAATTGTGATCTTTTCAAGGACAACGTGTTATGAGAATGCAGGTGGAATAAGACTAATTATCCATTTTTATCATGCAAAAGTTACTTGCAGCCCCAATTCATTATAAATGCTGCTACAACTACCCAACCATATGTTATAAGGTACATATTTCAGATGGGCAGCAAAGACTAACAATAATGAAAAATTCAGGAATATGAAGTATCATTTTTCCATTACTAGCCTTGCCAGCAACAAGACTTGTACCTCAGCCTTGTACCTCAGCCTTGTACCTCAGCTTCCCATTTTCAACTTACTTGCAATACAATATCACATGCTAAAATGTCATAAATTACTTCAATGGAAAAGATCCTATAAATTAAAAAATGACATTTATTAATATCATTATAAAATTATTATGGAATTGTGATATAATTATCATTGTCATAATGATTTTTATTATAATATTTTAGATTGTCTTTTTCTAATTGAAAACTAGAGACATACTGACTCATTCCCTTGACATTTGCTGTCTTCAAAAATAAACATTTCAAAATTGTCTGGATTATATTCAAACCAGCAGTGTGTAAGCACTATTTACCAATAATTTTTCAGGATATTTAAGTATTCAAATCCATCCTTCTGTCTTTATATCCAAGCTGTTTGATCTGTTAACATTCAGGTTAATTCATGAATTCTCCAGAAGATCCAGCTTTTTCCTATTCAAGTTTTGAAACTTTGGCTTGAGAAGCTGTTCACTAAGGCTAAAAGTACCTGTACCATCTGTACAGGAAAGAAGAAATACTCTTGTTCATTTTTGTTTGTGTGATGACCTCTGGAAATGAAATTGAGTCAATGAAGTATGTAATGTGTAAGTATGAAGTGTGCTGTCTTTCCTTTTAGAATAAAGAAACTTCAATGCAATGAAGCAGTTTATAAATATCATATAAAGAGGTAGAGGATCCTTTAAAAGGATACAAGAAGAGTTTTCTTCTATACACTAAATGAAAACGGCAACGTCAAACAGAAGACCTATAACTCGTATTTTTAAACCCTTTAAAAATGTTAATGATTTTATATTTTCTAATCTTTATTTGATTTTTAAATATTAATTTATTAGCTGGGTTCATAGAAAACCAAATAAATGTCAAAGGAATGAGTTTGCTTGTGTTTTCTGACCAAGATAGAACAAATAAATCATAATGGCACAAATTACATATATTTAGAGGATGATTTTTATTAAGTTTCTTTCAGTGCTTACATGGACTAGAGTGATATATATATCACTTTCAAATTATCTTTTTATCTTGATAATGTTTTGGGCAAGTGTCCTGTGAAGAGTGCTAATATATAATAAGTATACTTGTCATTTATTGAGTGCTTAGGATCTACTAAATACTGAACTAAGTTCTTTAAATTTAATCTTTACAATAATCGCATAAGATAGGCATTATTATTTCTATTTTGAAGATGAGGCAATCTGAGGCTCAAAGAGTTTAAGAATCATACCTAGATTGATACAGCTACAAAATGGTCAAGTCATAATTAAAATGCAGATCTGTTTGATTCCAAAAGTCTTATCTACATTTAATTACACAGTCTATAAATTCCATGTAATGCTTACATTGATAGGACTTCAACATATAGAGGTATTGGTCATTAATTAATTTAACCATTCATTTAACACAAGTATCAGGCGTTTGTTAAATTCTACTGGAACTCTTTCATTGTCATTGGATTAGAGCAACATTGAGATTTTATTTCTAGAAATGATCATGTATGATATTATCCATGTGCAGGATTGTAAATAGAGAGAGAATGGAAATACATGATCCTGAACAAGTTCAGGTAGACCTATAGAGGACTGTAGTGAACTGCTGAAGCACCATTATAGGAATATATGTATCTCTATATACTTTTATGGCTCCCAGTAACGAAACCCTCTCATAACTTGGAGTTCTATCCTGTTTGCTTCAAATTTCCCAGACAGACAAAGCACTTGGTATCCACATAGGAACTTAAGAAATGCTATGTTACATCAGATAATTATGAAATTGATATGTATTGGAAAGAGAAAATGAGAAGCCAGAGTGGCCTTTGATTTCTTCCTAGGGTATTAAAAAGTGACTTTGATGGGTAGACCTAAGTTGCACCCTGTACAATTCAGAATAGCATAGTTTCTGGATGAAGGTGACAAATGGAACAAATTGAGGCCTGTTGTTGTCTATCGAGATAAAAATGTGTATTAAGAAACAGAAAATGCTCTGTCTTCTTTTCTACTGTCAAATTTGATCAGTAAACATTCTCAATATACTAAGTAGTTATAAAACAAAAGAAGGAGAACCAGATTTTATCCTAAATTCCAATTAGTAAAGAGATATTTACCATATACCTACTATATTTAAAATATTAAATATCCCACTATTTATACACAGTCTATATATTCCTGTAGCGATATGCTACTCTCTGGAAGCCATGCTTCTTCTGAAGATGAAATATATCTGGTTTCAGAGATGTAAAAAAGAGGAGTAAAAAAAATTAAAAATGCAAAAGTTATTCCCAAGAGAAGACTTCTCTCTTTGTCAGTAGTGACTGAGTCTTGATCAGAAGATAATGTATTTCTTTCCTTTAAAATGTGTATATATTGCCTAGAAATTCTTGGACTTATAGAGTTTCTAATTATTCCAGTAATCATTTCCAAATAAGATAGGTCATTTTAATAAGATTTAGTTCAATTTAGGTGACGATTCTACTTTTAACAGTACCTATGGTTTATTTAGTGAAAAGACAATTAATCAATCACAAAAAGTGAGCTGTATCTTCAAACATCCCGGGTTCCATTATCTGTCCACTCTAGAGTTATCATTCAGCAATGTGCAGAAATCTCTTTTGAGCACATTTATATTTTTATTCTGTCTTCCTTCCTAGGATTTTATGCCTCATTATCGCTTACATAAGATAGTACTTCCTTTATGTGTCCTTCAAGTTATAGGGATTCCCTCCATTTCCGGTGTCCTAGAATGCGGTCAGTGAGGCCAGATGTGATCTGAGAAGAGGTGTTGAAATTTTTTGAATTCTAATTATAGCCAATCTTATCTTTCACCATTACCAACTGAAGATTCCTGAAATTTTCATTCTTTCTTCCTTTGGAAACGACTCCATGCTTCTGATCAACTCAACAATACAACTATAGAGGTGTTTACTTAATGTGTGTACTTAAACTCCTACAGTCTTGAATATATTCATTCTATAGTTGATAGGTTATAAGGATCTTAATTCACTTAAAAAAGCATATGGCCCCATTTCTTGACTTTAAGAAAGTTTGCTTGTTCTAGAGCATTTCATTTTCCGTGATAGATACCTAGACAAAAAGGAATGCAGTTACTAGTGGAGTCATAAATTAGTATGTGTAGAGGTTGTAAGGGAGAGGACTTATATAGGGCATGGGGAGAATTGTAGTTTGGCTTGAAAACAGAATGCGGAAAGAAGAGCAGAGTTGATGAATTGGAAAAGCCAGCTTTTTAATTAGAATAATAGAACTGCCAAACTAAAACAAAGTGCTTTGAAAGGTCAGTCAAATTCCACCTTAGTGAGGGTAGAGAGGGATGTCATCAAAGCTTTTCCAAAGAGAAGATTTTTGAGGGAAACATATTAATCATTTATTAAATATTTAGTAATTGAGCTCTGTTGGACATAGGAATTAAGATAAAGAAAGTTAAAGACAATAGCAAAGTTCCTTTTATGACTGGATGGTTAGAACTGCCACAGATTAACAGAGTAGATATAGGAGGAGGAATAAATTTGGTTGTGTGGACAATAGGTTGGGTTTCACAAATGTATATAGGTGGAAATTCATCCTACGAACTGGGAAATGTGAATAATGGAGCTGAAATATTAAGTCTGGAGATTTAGATTTGGTTGAAATTTAAAGGCACAAAAAGCATAAAAGCATATGTTATCATCCAGAACTGTGCATAATGAAAAAAAAGAAGATCAAAAGAGAAAAGAACAATATAAATATTTAGGGAATTAGTGAAATAATAACAATAGAGTTTACACTTGCATATGTTATCTAGAGCTTTATGAAAAATGTTGTTGGAACTTGATCTCACATCTCAGCAATTTTACTTTTATTAAAATATTTTCATTACTACATTAGACATGCAATAGTCTTCACTTGTGCATTTATTTTAATTCATTCAAAATAAGTAATTATTATCTAATAAGAATTAAAACCTAATAGATGGTGATTGAGTAGCTTTATTGCTCTTTTATTTGGCAGATATATCAATGTTTGCAAATACCATGGAAAACTATCCATTATTTAAAGGAGTAAGTCACTATCCCTATCGATTTTTGCAAAATAACAACAAAAAAATCATCTCATCATTAATTAAACCTCTTGATTTAAAATTCTCGTATCCTAAATTTGTATGTGTTGATGTCAGAAACTATTTTTTCCCGAGTATAATTCTATTTTAAATAATATACATAATGATGCAGTGAGTTTCAAAAATTTTATAAGTTCTCTCTTCTAGCCTCTATCTATCTTTCTATCTGTCTGCATTGTTTAAAAGTTTCCCTCTCTCTGGAAGAGTTTCACACGCTATTTAAGTGACCTGTTTAACAACCTAAGGAAAGAAGAGTTTTCCTTCTTGTCATAATAGAATATTGATTTATTTGCTGTGTGTTTTTTTAACTATTAAGATACAGTATTAACTACGCAAACTCTAGCATAATCAGAGTAGCTTGAAATTCACTAGATGCAATCGTGCGCTATATATCTCAATTAATCTTGCAGGCTGTGGCTAATCACATCCCCACCAGGCAGGATCACACAACTCACAGAGCCAGGATTATTAAAATCCATATTTCACGTTAACAGCCATGTGGATGAGATTAGTTCCTAAGTAGTAATGCACCTGCCATAAATTCCTCCTCTCTGTTATCTTCTGAAATACAGCTCTGTCAGAAGATGAAAACTACATGATGCACATTCAGAGCCAGTTTACAGTCATTTTTTTTTTCTATTGGTCAAGTAAAATTTATCTTCAACCTTACTGATTTTAAATGCACTGTAGAACATAAATGGTATTTAAGCCTCATATGTGAAATGTGATAAAGGCCAAAGTGATCAGGTTTTCCTGTAAAGCATAAGTATTTTCACTTTCACTTATTGTCCTAAATGAAGCTAAACTAAAATAACAATTAAGGATTACAATTTCAAAAAACCATAGCCCACTTGAGTATCTAAATTAATTTTCCTTCCAAGATTATTAAAAATTAAAGATCCTGAATAACCTACACATTTAGTTGTGTAGGAATTCCAGATGAAAATGAAATACACTAGAGAAAAGATAATAATGAACTAAGAAACAAAATGCCAGGTCTTAGCCTTGGCTCTATAATTAAGTGAATAATTTAGAGCTAGTTACATAGTCTCTCTGTTTTTCATAGGACTGGCATAAAATTTACATTTGGCTTTGTTGTCTTCAGTGGGAAAGCTAATCACTTGGAAGAAAATGAAGAATCAAGCTCGATCTTCATTAACCTGAGTGTGAAATATGACTATGTGCGAGATGCCAGGAAACATTTATTCTCCTTGTTAAAACCTTATAGTACTCCCCTAATATTTCTCAGCAATTTTATCTAAAATATTCTGTATTATAATATTTGTTTGGTGCATATTAAAGAAAGTTTTAGAAATGTCCCCATTTTGGCCAAAATGGGAAGCCTATTGTTTTTGTCATTATTAATAAAATAATGACATATATAAGTACTTTAAAAGATATAAAGCACTTCCACGAGCCCTTAAGAGAATCCTTAAAATGTGTGCCCTGTATAGGTCTAGAGTTATTATTAATATACTTGGTTTGTCACCAAATCTTTCTATACCTTTTCTTTAAAAAACTTTAAATATGGAAGTGAGCAACCTTCAGAGGGCAAACTTTAAAAGCTAGAGAAAAAATTATGACCTAGACCACTGTTCTTGATGAATAACTGTAGGGAGATGTTCCCTGGCTTGGTATAAAATTAACATTTTTTCCTACTATGTGAAATACAGGGAAAATATTGCCACTATGAAAAATGAATACTGCCGTACAACTTAAATTTTCAGACCTCTTAAGAAAATAGAGATTAATCCTTGCAGTTGAGTTATTATAGTTTTCACATGCACATACATAGAGATGTCTTAAATAATTTTACCTGTTTAATAATTTAAACCCTTTAAATACATACATTTGACATTTGCATGACACGTACAAACGTATTCATACGATTTAATAACGTCACAGTCAATCAATAAACATTAAACTGGAAGACTGAAAGACCCAAAGTAAATATAAAAGTTGATAGATGCATTAACTTTCCCTTTTGTACATATTGTTTATAATAAGATGCTTTCAAAATTCCAATTAGATATCAGAAAAAAGCAAATCTCTGATTTGTTAAGGCTTAAGCATTGCCAAGCAATTAAATATAACTAAATATCATATCATCCTTCTTCGTTTACCTTCTAAACTTGCTTTTCTCCCTCACTCTTTGATGAATGTCTCTATACTTGAAGCTAAAGAAAGAAGTGTCACAGCCTCCCTTTACCAGTGTCACCAATATTCTTGCAGTCAATGAGGCTGAAAAACTCTGGTCATTTTGACCAATCCCTGTCTTTTCTTTTATTCAGAGTCACAAGTTCTGTCAAACCCGAGTTATCTCCTAAGTGTGCCACTTCTCCTTTTTCCTTATACTATGCCTGTCCGTTCCACACAGTTTAAAATTTACTCTGTTAGATTATGGCAAGAGCCTTCTACTAATCTTTCTGTCTCCATTTCTCCCCCCTGTTTAAATCCACCCTCCTCAAGCCTCTATTGGTAATGTTTTTCAAACACAAAACTGTTCTTGCCATCCTCTCCCAATTAAACATTTCAATGTTTCTAAATGTCTCCAAAAATAACATGCAAATTACTTACTTAGCTAATCTTATTAGCCACATCATCCTCTTCTTTGTGACCATAAGCTTGGTCTTCTAACAGTAACATTCTGTTTACAAGGAATTCTTTTACATATTTGTAATTTTTCCTCTCTGGGACACTCAATGTGCCTAAGCTTAACTTAAATTGGCTGTTCATTAGAATCCCTTAAGACACTTATTAAATATACATAATGTCAAGGTGCTGTCTGGGAATCTGGTTTTAACAATTATCTGAAGAAATTCTGATGTAGCTGCTATGGCATTCAGGAATCACAGGTCTAGGTAGTCTTTTGCCGTTTTAAAAGCCACATCTATTCTTCCTAACATAGAACAAGCATTTCTTCCTCCAGGAAGCCCTTTCTGATCCCATAGCATTTCAGAGTGGATCAACAAGGGGCCGGCCGGGTGGCGCAAGCGGTAAAGTGCACGCGCTCCGCTGCGGCGGCCCGGGGTTCACTCCCGGGCGCACACCAACGCACCATTTGTCGAGCCACACTGTGACGGCGTCCCATATAAGGTAGAGGAAGATGGTCATGGATGTTAGCTCAGGGCCAGTCTTCCTCACAAAAAAAAAAAAAAAAAAGAGTGGATCAACAAATTGCTCTTATTAAGAACTGGCAGATCTGAGGTTGCATCTCAAGTCAGTCTAAGGTCATAATCCATAGCCTTTTTGTGATTATACATTACCCACTTGTGCCCAGAATTTGGGTTTCAACCCAGAATTATTGTTTGGGCTGAGTGGTAATGAAAGAGGTACAGCCCCCTAGATGTTTTGGAATTCCTATCTTCTCTCTGACCTCCCAAGTTTTGCAAGTTAGTCTAAGAATATTTGCTTTTCAGAAATTTCTTAGTGCTCCCTATTACTCCTCCTTTTATTATTCTATTTCATTTTTCTTTGACTCCTTCCCATTTTCAAAATCAAATTCAGAAAACAGAATTACTAGTTTGTAAATTAGTCTTGTCAATGGTTTTCTGTAATCCTATATCTTAAAATTTTGGAAAAACAACAGAAATTCAGTATAGTATTGTAGTGTAAGTATTGATGCCTTTCAGACTTTTATGGGAGAAAAAGTAAGAATGATTTGTAATATCACATAGAAGATGTCAACTGAGATTTTTGATTAATAAATCAGGCTCATTTACCGAGAGGTATTTAAATAAAAGGTAATGAGATTTAGTGGAATGAGCTCAATGCACCTGGGTTTGATTCTCATCTAGCCAGATAATTTATTATTAGGATGTACTTGGGTAAATTACTTAATCTCTCTCAGCCAAATACTTTCATTTGTGAGTGTAAATGATACCTACTTTGAGTTGTGAAGTTGACAATATATGTAAAGCATCTTGTACAATAGTAGATTCTTTAAAATGATACTTATTACTACTTACATGAGAGAAAAAATAAAACTCAAGTTGTGCTCTTCATAATTGTACTGATTTAAATGTAATAACTTTTCATGAGCTTCTGGCAGAGTAAATCTAAACCCTTCCCATAATACCCCAGTATCCCTTACATAATGGAAAGAGTACTGAGATTAAAGTTGGTGGGACTGGGTTTGAACTCAGGTCTACCATTTTTCAGCTGTTATTACCCAGAGAAATTCCCTTTATCTCTCAAAGCTTCTGATATTTTTTTTCCATCTGTAAATTAATGATAATATATTCTCACAGAGTTGTTGAAAGAGTTGAATTAGATAATGTATGTGAAAAGAGCCTAGCACGTCATAACAGAACCTGCATCTACAAATGTATGAATACATACTTCATGACTGTAATGCTAATGGATTTTAATTTTTTGCTGGTTCTGATTTTATTGCATTCAATACCTGATTTGTTTTCAAGAAGCTATGACTTATTTCTTCCCTTTTTTTAGTGAAACAATAAAATTTACAAACACTTACATAGCACTTACCACGTGCCTGGCACTACTGAAGTATTTTACAAATATTAAATCATTTAAAACCTAAAACAACTCTATGAGAAAAAGTAAAATTTTATCACCCTTTTATTTAGGAGAAAATTGAAACTTAGAGAAGTTAAGTAACTTGTCCACGATCAATCAGCTGGCAAATGGCGGAACTGGAACTGAAACCCAGGAGGTAAATGACTCTTGCCTTGCTAGACTGTAGCAATCTTCCAGCCTGGGCCTGCAATGACGAAATATTTCCTGTGGACTCTTCTAGCAAAGAAGTCTTCCTGCCTCAGTGATTCAAAGGAATGATAAATTTTGAAAGATTGACTTTCTGGTCTATGAATTAACCAAAGAAGATCATGCACTTGGCTACTTTATTTATAAAAATGACCCCTTCAGATTCTGTTTATGGGACTATGATGAAAATTTTGTTCTCAACAAAATGTGTTTCTTTGAATGAACATGAGATCCTGATGATACACATCTTAAGAACTATCACCCAACAACTGCATGATTGCTGATAAGTTAAAAAAAAGTGAACAATATCACTAAAATTTAGGTTCAATAATGCCAAGATTTTGCCCTAAGTTTTTCAGTGGACTTTGATGTTAAAAGTTTTAGTCTGTTTATTTTCTGTCCAAATTCTAAATATTTAAATTATTCAAGGATTATGTAAACACTCTATATATGCACATCCATGTAATGATACTCGTGAAAATAAGACACACAAACATACATACACATGTGCATAATTGTGTATATAAACCTCACTGGAACAATAGATGTGTTTCTGGAAAGTAGTTCGTAAATCGAACATTCCTAAATTGGGCAATATTTCAATTAAACCAGGACGATTGCAAATTAACAGGTTTCTAATAAGCAAATAATGCTTTTTTGTTTGAGGTAAATTTTAATGGACATTTGAAAAGGACTTATTAAGATGTATTACACATCACTGAGTTTGGATTAGCTGGATTTTTATTAAGGAAAGGATATAGAAGTGAAGTCACTCCCTTTGGGTTTTTTGCTGAGGAAGGGGATTAGAGAAGAGTCCTTAGGTTTAGACTTATATATTAGAAAAAGAGCTAACAAAAGTTGATTGCTGAGAAGTTTTCTTGATGTTTGTTTTACATTTGTATCAGTGACAAAAGTACAATTGATATTTCTGCATTTGCCGTATCTTTACACAAGTCACTCTGCCTTCTTTCCTCTTCTAGAAATATTCTCTCCCATAGTCTACTTTTATTGTGCTACTAGTATTTGTTTCTTCTAAAAACAAAGAATGTACTTTGTAGGCAGAGATGGCTGATTTTATCCCTGAGCTCGCTCATAAATGCCACAGCACTTCCTTGGCTGACACTTTTCCATATACAGTCAGGGCACTTTCTGTAGCCTCATTCTAGGGCCACCAATGTTGCTGTTTTTGTCATCATCACTGCCCGGCATCCCTACTCTGTGGCAAGAATCTCATGTGCACTCCTCCATGGAGGCTTGCCCCATTCGTTCGCTGGCGTCCCTACTCTAACATGCAAAGATGCAAGAAAACCCAAACTTCCTACACACTTGTTTCTATTCACTCTCATAAAACTACCACAATCACACTGCTCTAGCAAAGGGGTGGGGCGGTGGGGGGGGAGTGGGGAGAGAGAGAGATGTTGTTTGTGAATCTGTGTTGAAGAGGAAGGGAGGATGGTGAGACTGAACAGTGCATGTAAGGGGAGCATAACTCCTACCTCAGAGCCCCCCGTTCTAGATGTATGTATATAAGGGTGGATAACAATTACCTACATCCCAACTGTGACACTTTTTCTAGAGCAGCAATCTCACACTCTGGGGAACATAATGATGTTAAAACACATTCACTGTTAGAAGATTAAGAGCATATTCCAAAATTAGCTAAGAATTCTGGATTTTTAAAGGAGGAATAGATATGTTTAACAAAAGACAAGAGAAGAAAAGAGAGGGATTAATAATTTTAAATAAGTAAAAAATCTTTTAAAAGTACATTTTGTTTATAAGTTGATTTATTAAAACGTGTTTGGAACACAAGTAAAAGATAAGTTAGAATTTAGTGTTGTTACGTAAAATATAAGATTCCCAGTTGAATTTGAATTTCAGATAAAAGGTTATTTTTTATTTTTAGTATTCATATGGCCCATATATTTCATGTGATATACTTATATGAAATAGTCCTTTATTTCTTAAATCTGGCAATCCTAGTTGGATATATTCTACATAATAACTTCTAAAATTCCCAATGAGGTCTTCAAAAACTATTTTTCAATTATTCTTCCATTTTATAAATAAACCTTGATTTTTTTAAAAAAATCAACTTTTAATAGACTTTTGTGTAAAAAATGGTAACGTTGACCAAAGCAATTCCACGGAGATAGATGATATTGACAAATCTCTTGTTTTCTCTTTTATAATTCCCATAGTATATTCTTTTTTTAAAAATAGTAACATGTTCACAAGTGGAGATGGTTGTATTGTTATTCCATGGTTCAATCCTATCTATATCTCCTAATGTATTTACTTTTCCTTAGAATTCAGCAAACGTATAATAAAACAATTTTACTTTAATACAAGATATTCTTTACAGAGTGAATATTCTATATTCGCTTATTCATCTTTTCAAGAGATACTTTTTGAACCCATCTTCCACATAAAGTCTGGGCTGGGCTGAACTGAAGAACAAATCGTTGGAGTGAAAATTGTTTTCTGTATCATAAATGTGTATATATGTCCACAGATAGAAATATGGAAGCCAGTGTACTGTTAACTATTAATATTTCATCTCTTTCATTCAAAGGCATAAACTACACATTCCAGAAATAGGAAAACAATTCAAATACCTGTACTTTGAGTTTGAACACAGCCAAACCCAGGGCATTTTATTGTAGAAAGTAAACAATCCATTTTCTCCCTTCATTTAGAGAATGCATTACAGAAAAAAGGATTCTTGCTGTCTCCATATATTGTAAAGGAACAAAAGCTGGAGAATTGAATTATCTGCATAGCTAAGCAAAAAAATAGCTACTCTGTACTTGATATGAGTCAAATATGTTTAATAGAATACTGACATTTTGTGATCAGAATTAGGACCATGCATGACACCGAAATTTCCCCTAGACACAGAATAACTTGTATTATAGCTGACCCAAAAATCTTTGGGGGCATATTTCCATTTAATCTTAGAGTTTAAGAATTAGGCATTATATCATCCATGTGAAAATTATATTTGTACTTCTGAACTTCAAATATAATCATGGTACTAATATTATTAAGTAAAACAATATACATTTTAATATAGCTACAGAAAAATGATGACATAAATTATAGAGCCCTTGGTAGCAGTAGCTCTGTAGTATTTTATCAACGGGACGTATTATTTTAGATTCTTTTTATGTTCTACAGATCACCTGAGCATACTTGCTCCAGAGGAAAAAACAATTGATATCACAACTAGCACAGCATGGATTTAAGTTTTCATTTTTACTGGTAGCTTATAAAAATTGTTTTATTATGTACAATATTTGGAATCTTAAGTAGGACCATCTTCATCATCTTGAGCTCTACGTTACTAAAGGAATCTACCTAGCAAAGCATAGTATCTGATGGTTTACCTTTCTTATTTTCTAGATAGGGGAAGAAGAAAGAAATTAGTACCAAGTGGCTGCCTTCCAAGCACTCTGTGTATTATGCTGGTTGCTTTACATACATTATCTTATTTACTCAAAGAAGAATAGTGCCTATTTTAAAGATCGGCACTATCATCCCTTTTTGCAGACAAAGAAATGGGGACTTGGGGAGTTACAGTAAATAGGCCAAAGTCACACCAAAGGAATAGTGACGTTCAAGTCAAGAGCCAAGTACCATTTAATTCATAAATCTCATGTCATGTTCACTATATTCTGCCTAATTGAGAAGAGATTATTATTTGTTGGATTAAAATATAACTATACATACTATTAATGTATCAAACTGTTTAGTCTGGTTGAGCTACAGCTCATGTAGAGAGCCTCCTTCAAGCTGCCTCAGTCCTAGGGATTATTTTTAGTAGTGAGAGGCACTGTTGAGAATGGTGATGAGCAAGGGTTGTGGAATCTGAAAGCCTACATTTGAATACAGGCTCTACCATTAACTAATCTTTTTATGTCTTGGTTTTCTTACCTGCAAAATGGAGATAATAATGATACCTAACAGTTTATTATTAGGAATGAATGAGATAATATAAAGCTCTTAGAATGATTCCTGACATATAGTAATTGTTCAGAAATATTAACTAATTGATTTGCATAGGAGACTTGATTTTGTAACAGCAGAGAAAAGGAAAGAGCTTTGAGGAGAGAGGAGCCTGAATAAAACAGAATGGAATAGAGTGGATCTTGGGATTTAGTGATTAGATGGTGCAAGTCAGTAGTTGGAACAGCTGGGGATTTTTTTAGAGAAACTTTACATAAAATCAGCAGGAGAATCCCTCTATATCCAGCTGACAGAGGCAAGGATAAGGCCATCCTTACCACCACCACATGAATCTAGAACTTTCCAACACTATAAAGATTGGCAACTTGAGGGCACGAAGAGGTTGACTCATCTGTGGCTTTCTTTAGTAGTGACAATAGTGAGGCTCCTTCAACATTTGATCAGGCTGTGAATGTTGTCCACGGAGCCAGAGCAAGAACAGAAGAACAGGGTGCACCGCAAAGTCTGGTTTATGTCCATATAGTTTCAAGAGCCTCATTGCATACTCCCCAAAATGCCTGGGTGATCTTGCAAGGAAGAGTGCATGAACAGAAGGCAGGAGCAGGAATTTTGGATTATCAGTTATAACATGGTATAAATTGTATCTTCAGACTGGGAAGATCTAAACTATTTGATAGATTTTAATATCTATATTTTATGCATACATATATTTATATGGATGATATACTTGAATCATGATTTCTTTATTCTGCATATCCGTGATTTAGCCCTACCTCTTAAAATAAAATTAATGTCTAATGTGTTGGAAAAGTGGATTTTGTCAAGCAAAGATATATTTAAATGACAGAACTATTGACCTATATAAATTATTTTTTATTGTTAGAAATAGAGAAAAATACATTGTTAGCATGAGTAAAGGAATTAATTTCCTAAATAATCATAACGTTTTAGGCGCCTACATATGGCTTTAGCCATCTAATTTCAAAGAAACCTGTTGTTTTGAAGATTTTCATTGGCAAAATGGCCGTGAGAAGGTATGTTAGAATTTATACTCTGTATCTTAGAATTTAACATTATATTGCAATCATTAAAATTTTGTATTTTTTCATTTTTCCTTTTAATTGTGAACTCTATTCACAATTAAAGCAACTATTTTGTCTATCCCTTGTGAGCCTGTAACAATCCTTAGTAAAGCACTATGTCCATGGAAAGTTATTTAAAAATATTAACTGATTGAGACACTATCCAATTTTCTCTCCCCTTCTTCCTAGACTTTACTGTGGCATTATAAACTGATGGCACCTTCTTCTGAAAATTCTCTCCTCTCTGGAAGCCTCCTGTGGCTTCAGTGATATTCTGGCTTCTTTGTCTCCTATTCCTCTGCCATTTCTCCTCAGTGTCTAGAGTGAACTTATCTTCCTCTCTCTATCTTTAGCCAGACCCTTGTCTGGATGCTGGTATTTGACATCTGCCTTCCAAACTGTTGCCATGCAAGTCCCACAGGCCACTTTACCTTGACACATCCAACTGGACTCATCAGCTTCAACCTCTTTCCTGTTCCTCTTTATACATTCTCTTCTCAAACTACATGCATCCCTTACAGATTATAATGAATCCCCCACCCTGAGTGCTCACAGAATCAATACTGCAACCCTCTCTTTACAGGGATAAGTCTAGATCTCAGTATTTTTAGGGGCTTTGTTTTATACAGTTTATGTCATGTCTTCTAACTCTAAAGGAAGAATATATCCCAAGAATATGCTAGTAGAAAGACTAAGATTGTGTTTTGGATATTCACTCCTTCAACAATTTTTAAAAACAGAAATATTTTATCTTCAAACATTGTTCTAAGTGCAATGTGCGTTGGAGAAAATAGAGAAAATATCTCAGATGTAGTTCCACACTCAAGAAGCATACCAGGGGAGCAACTAAGTGAATCAACGTGGCTTTCATTTTTGTACTTTTTTTTTTTTATTTTGTAGCATTGGTGAAATTAAAGTTCAGCATTCCGTCTTCCAATTGTTTTTCCCTTTGCTTATTACCCTGTAGAGTTGGAACCCACAAATTGTACATCTGTATTTAATACTTTTAGATGGCTTTCCAATTGTTTTTCTGTCCTTTTGTAATAACACTTGCAAGCCTGTACTATTTGTAGTTTTATTTTTTAACCTTTCTATGTCTGTTGAACTTTCTAGAGTGCGAGTAAATCCTCAGTTGTCACTATTCTCCTGAAAGTAGAAGATTAAGGGAATGACTGGTATCTATTATAGATTAATAATAATTACACACACATTGTTTATTTCTAACTAGTTAAAATGTCATAATAAATTTGCAGAAGAACTGTATCTGCTTACAAAAAAAATGTAGGGAAGTCACTGGCAGGGATTATGGGTGTGCACTACCAATACAATGATCTTAGAAATATAAAAAATGATATATAAAAAAATAAGAGTACCATTTTTCCATTGTGTCTTTTGGATGAGGAAGAGAGGTATGTGTTTTTTTGTTTTATTTTTTAATTAAACAGGTGTTCTGAATCAAACGTTTTTTAATCAACACTTTTTAAGCAACATTTGTTCAATTAAATGCAGATAAATCAGAGGTAACATATGGACGTATCCACAATCTGGTTCCAAAAACGAATGATAGCAAGATGATAGAAAAATGTGTAATACCAAAATCTAGGTGTTCTTCAAATGCATGCACAGGAAAAAAAAAAGTGTCGTAATTTACATGGAGCATAAGTACTTTAAATATTATTCTGAACACAGTTCTTCTAAAAAGTATTCAAAATGATTCTGAAATTTAAACACCTTATTATTCAAAGAAGATTGTATTTGGAAAAAGTGGTTTGAGTTGCATTGATCCAATTCAGGCATGACTAGTCAATACTCAGGACCACCCTGGAACATTTATCACCTTGTTCTGCTGTCCTTCATTGATAATTCCCACCCTTATGTTTTATTTTCTGCATTTAATTAATTCTCTCACTCTGAAATGCCAAACTTTGCTAAAGAATATCATTTAACTCTCTTAATGGACCTCCATTTGGTCATGCCAACAAATAATATTTAGGAGTCATCATGAATCTTCAGGAGTCATTTCATTTATTTCCTGTTAATATTCTCATTCTTCATGACTGTTCTTCTAAGCCTTTTCCATTGTCTTCTATGTTATATTCATTCATTCATTTATTCAAGCAATAAACGTTTATTAATCACTTACTATGTGTTAGACACTGTTCTAGGTGCAATGGGAAAAGACACAAAAAACAAAAACAAAAATGCACTTTTTGATAAGCTACTTTGTTCATAATATATAATGTTAGTTTCTAAATCTGTCTTAGCACCAGTATAACAGATTCTGTTCTCAGAAATTCTGATCTGGGAGAGGGTCCAAGATGCTTAGAAGATTTCTTTAGTGATTCTGATATACAGCCCGTCCAGGACCAAATGCAGATGGGTAGAACGTGTTTGAAACCTGGAAGAGAAATTTGAGAATCATTGACTTGGAGATGCTTCTTGTAGCTATATGAATATGTGTAAAGCTGAGGGAAAGAGAAAGTGCAAAGGGAAAAAAGACTAAGACAGAAGCTCAGAGCACGTCTCTGGACTGGTCAGAGGCTTGAGAGGAATAAAATATGAGGATGGTAGTCTGTAGCATCAAATGTTATAGAGAGTTAGCATAGTGACTAAAAATAATTTTAATTCCCTTTCACTGACTTCTTACTACATACCAGACACTGTGCTAAGTGTCACAAACATTAACATCTTTAATTCTACAACAGCTGTATAGGAAGTTAAGGTTCTTATGCATTAAGTAACTTGCCCAAGGTCCTACAGTAGTAAGGCCAGGACTCAACCTTCTATCTGCTACACTATCAATGTATTGGTTATATGAACATCATCCTCCTCAAATGTTTTCACCCATAATAGAAATGAACATATTTTCACTCAAGAAAAAAAAGGAAACAATTGATAAAGTTGCAAGGCAGAGAGTAGGGAATGGGATTAAGATCACAACAGAGGGGCCAGCCCCGTGGCTGTGTGGTTAAAGTTAGGCACACTCCACTTCAGCGGCCCCAGGTTCACAGGTTCAGAGCCTGGGCGCAGACCTACTCCACTCATCAGCCACGCTGTGGAGGCATTCCACATACAAACTGGAGGAAGATTGGCACAGATATTGGCTCGGGGCTAATCTTCCTCATACAAAATAAAAAAAGGAAAATTGGCAACTGATGTTAGCTCAGGGTGAATCTTCCTCACACACACAAAAAAAAAATTAAAAAAAAAAAGATCACGGGGGCCGGCTTGGTGGCGTAGTGGTTAAGTTCCCATGCTTGGCCTCCACGGCCCGGGGTTCACAGGTTCGGATCCCGGGAGTGGACGACACATTGCTCCTCGAGCCATGCTGTGGTGATGTCCCATATAAAGTGGAGGAAGATGGGCATGGATGTTAGCCCAGGGCCAGTCTTCCTCAGCAAAAAGCGGAGGATTGGCAACGGATGTTAGCTCAGGACTAATCTTCTTCACCAAAAAAAAAAAAAAAGATCATAATGGAGAGTCTTATTTAAGGTCACTTTTTCCTAAGAAAATTGTGTGAGGATATATTGAAAACTTGTGTAAAAATGTATTCGTAGAGGTAAAATATATACAAATGTAAAATATGTTTCCTATAATGGAGCAAAAGTGAAGACGAGAGAAAATATGAAGATGAAGCAAGATTTTGAGACAAGGGATTAGAAATTTAAGGAAGTTCAGATCAGCCCTAGTCTTTTTAAAGTATGAGGGAACGTGAATCCACATACTAATCTTTGCAATATCCAGCCGTATTAGTACCTTGTTCTTTCTTTTAATCATCTTGTCCTCCAGATTTCCCCAGATACTCATTCCCATTGTCATACCCTAGATGTTGTCATAACCAATAACTTTAATCACTTTCTAACAACACTTTTCTATTTTTTTCCAAACCATACACTCTAGTGTTTCAATTCCAACAATCTTTGACTCCGCTGGAATCCATTGTTTCTAGCACTTTTCACTGTTCATCACTACTTCCATGCCCTCACTCGCTTTTTTATCTAGAAACACCATGACCCTTCATATAATCAGTCCCTTGAAAACACCTCAACTCCACTATACTTGTCTCCCTTCATTATAGATCCCACCCGGGAAAAAAATCCCACACTGGCCAACACCCTCTCTCAATCTGCTCCATGCTTCCACCTGGACAGATGAACGTGACTGGAAGAAAAAGTAAAAGTATGCTATCTGGTCTCACTTGACTGTAAGACCCCAACCTCAAGGGGCCCTTTAGTGCTTCCAGGCAAGCACACTATATTCTAGTCTTTTTCTTCTCCCATTCTCCTACACAATCATTTCATGCCTTTTCCTCTGTCATCCAACCTCCAACTCCTCTATCCCTATCTTCATTCACAGCTGATGACTCTGCTTCCCATTTCCCTGACAAAATAAAAACAAACACAAGAAAATTTCCACAGATTTTCATCACCACACCTGTCCTGCATTTGTGCCCTGTTCATTTTTTTCCATAGCACTGCCACCAACCAATACGCTGTATATTTTCCGTTATGTATATTTTCCGTTATGTATTCTTCACCACTCTGTTGCCATTATGAATTTCAAGTGGGCAAGGTTTTTGTCTTTAGTATTTATCTCTGTGCTTACAACATCTCTAACAATGCCTGGCAAGTTAAAGGTGCAATAAATATCATGTGTGTGTATACATACATACACATATTTTATTTCAATAATTTTATGAGATAGATCTTATAATCTTCTTTATACAAATGATGAAACTGAGATTCAGCCAGTTTAAGTGACTTTCTGCAGACCACTGGATCAATCAAATGGTGGAGCCAGAATTCCAGCCCATGTCATTCTAAATTCAAAGCTTAAATATGCACCAAATTCAGTCCAGAATATTAATTCTAATAGTCTGAATTCTTGGTGTTTGTGCCCCAGAATATCTTTCCAGGTTTATCTTGCTCTACCTTCTTACACACACTTTGCTCTTCAATCAACCTGGAACATTGTCTGCCCTTCAACGTGTCCTAAACTGGACCAGCCCAGCCATTCATGTGAACAGGTGTCCTTTCCAGTGCCTGGAAGGTGTTCTGCCTTCTGCCTGTTGAAATTCTGTTTATTCTTCAGGACCTATGCAAAATATTCTCTCTCTCTCTCTCTCTCTCTCTCCTTATTTTTCAAAATTCTCTCAACTGGATTTTCTCTTCCCTTCTTTTAGCTCTTAACAATGTCACAATCTATTTTAGAGCACCTGTTTAAATTACAAAGCAGAGAAAGACATCCATCATATCTGCATTTCACGTTTCTCCAGATTCCCTGGCAGATCATCAGTTCCTTGTAGTACTTATTCATTTTTATATTTTCCATACGGATACACCACTGCCAGCTTTTCACCTGACAATTATAACTAACGCTCTTTGAACACTTGCTGCCAACATTATTCTAAGCCATTACAAGTGTTAATTAATTCAGTCTTCACAATCCTGCAACAACAGGTACTATCATTATCCCCAATTTTCAAATGAAAAAGAGAGGTACGGAGAACTTGGCCAAGTCTCATAGCTAGTGAATATCTGAGCTGGGGTTTGAACCCAGGCTTGCTAGCTCAGAGGACTTATACTTAACCATGAAAGGTATTATCTTCCAGCTAGTGATTGGTAAATGCACCATAAATATTCGTTGAATCCAATAAGCTGAATAACAACATCTTAAAAATACTACAAAAATACAAGCGAGGCTAGAGGAGTGGATGTCATCTTGTGGTATCTTATCTGGCTATTTGATGACAAAATTAGGTCATTGTAATTACAAGCTTTATATATGTTGCCTATTAGGAGAGACCACAAAGGGCTCATTAAGGCTAATTGTATTGAATTAAGATGGAATTTGCATTGTACATCAAGTGATAAAGGATTCCATGCATCAGGCCAGTGCTGTTTTTAATGTATGCTTTCAAGATTAAGTAGAACTGTTCATGTAGAAACAAACTAAAAGTCTATTGTAGAGATTTGAAGTGGTTCAGCAAAGGGGCAGAAACATCTGAATTTTCTAGTTGCCTAATTACCTACGTACGTTGATGAGAAACTTGTCTTTCACCTTTCCTCATCCTCTGGCTGGCCTCAGGAAACAGTGTTGCCATACTCTTCACACTTGGCGTGAGAATCACGGAGATTTGTATGAGAGATGCTGCTTGAATTGCAGAGAATGGAAAGCAAAAATGAGATGAAGTGAAATCCTGTGTAGGTACTGAATTTTTTAAAATGGAGAGGGGAGATATCATTTGAAAGCTATGCCAGATAGTCTTTGCAAGGAAACTATGCTAGAGAGCCATTTTCAAAGTATCCCTACAAAGATATACTTTTAGCATGTCACTGAGAAGGATTTTCCTTTTTTAATTATATCAAACTTCGGTTTTTAAAAAATAATTTTGAGGGCCTGCCCCGTGGTGTAGGGATTAAGTGCAAGCGCTCCACTGCTGGCAACCTGGGTTCAGATCCTGGGCGCGCACCAACGCACCACTCATCAAGCCATGCTGTGGCTGCGTTCCGTATAAAGTGGAGGAAGGTGGGCATGGATGTTAGCCCAGGACCAGTCCTCCTCAGCAAAAAGAGAAGGATTGGCATGGATGTTAGCTCAGGGCTGATCTTCCTCACAAAAAATAATAATAATAATTTTGGATAATATTTATGTACTGTGGGCAGTCCTTTGATCCAAAACAAAAGTGTTCTATAAAAATAACAATTAAATAATTAAGTATTTCACCATTTTAATCTTTTCCTTTATAACTTTTTCTTCCCTTAATTTCTTGGAAAAATAAAGAGGAAAGGAATACATTTATTCAAAACTCACTATGGTCAATAAATTTGATTCATTAATTAAAAAAAGATACGTAGTTCTTATATTTCAGAAACATATGCATTATGTAAAACAAGTCCCCCTAGTATGTCTGCGTGTCTTCAGGCTCCACCATTTAGCAATTTCCTCTCAGGTCATTAGTTGTGCCCTGCTTTTCTGCCATTTTGGATGGTCCAATAGTAAATACGTACAAGCTGTGTTAAACACAAACTCATACTGAGGATTTTGATGACCAGGCCTTCTGTAATGATGTGGCTTTTCAAATCTGATGATTGGGAGGCAATCTACAAATCCTCTCCATTAGTTTTTTTTAAAGATACAAGCTAGTTCAGAATAGGTAAATAAATCAATCCAGGGCAGACTCTGTGAGTTTCAAGGAAATGTGAAGCTCTTTCTAAGCATTCTTCCTTTTTAGACATGGTGTCGGTGGCACTTCAAGCCTCGTCCTTCATCTCTGGGGCCACTGCTACCACCACTTGCTTAATCACTTATAAGTATACTCGGGGGTAAACTGAAAAGGATCCTCATTTCCTCCCCAAGGAGTCCTGACATAGTAGAAGGAAATAGAAGCAAAATGGGAAGTTACTTGTCTGGGAGCTCTGACATGTAGTGTATCCTTTTTGTGCGTGTGTCAGAGTTGACAATTAAGAGCAGAATATTTTATATATTAAGAAATTTTCTTATAATCTACAGACTATGTTATGTTTACCTCAGTGTTGTTTTATCTTTTATTTGTAGAGTCGACATTTAGCGCCTGAAACAAGAGTTTGATAACTCACAGAAAGTACCATAAATTTTCTTCAACAAAAAATAGAGCAATTCCCTCAAGATTTATTCTGGACTATTTGCTTGGAGCTAAACTCTTTATGTGATAATAAGCATTGATACTTACTGCTTACCTTACTTCAGGCAATATTCTAAGTATTTTAATATATCAATTTATTTAATCCTCACAACAATTCCTGAAAGATGGGAAACACTGTCTCCATTTTGCAAATGGCAATACTGAGACACTGACAGATTAAGTTATTTGTTCAAGGTCATACAATTAGTGAGTGAAGAAGGCAAGATTTACACATAGGCTATTATTTTAGACATTTAGAAAAATATGAGACTGTGGACAATGATGTAACCACTATTGAACAACAACCCCCTCCCTACTCCAAGTATATTGTTTTTCCACTTAATCAAAAAATGTATTTGAGACAAAATTCTGTGAATTATAATATAGCTTTAAAGGCAAGAATAATAAAAATTTGTATGAAAACAAACTTGAAAATAATTTACATTAAAAAATGGATACTATTTTGATCTGTTCTTTGCTTTACAAAGTCAACAACATTTGTTTTTATAAATATCTATAACATTCCAGGGCATGTTGCTGCTAGTGTGTTATTAGAATATTGTCATGTAAATAAACAACAGTGGGTCTGATTCTAACTTTTAGAAGCTCTTTTGCTTCTGCTATGACAAAATAGAGCATGTCAAAAACCCAAACTCTGTCATTGACTATAATCTGCACAGTTATTTCATTCTTGAAAATTGCTCTAGTGCTGGGTGTATCAAATGTTCCTGGAAACTAAATTTTCCTGTTTCCAGGTTGAATTTAAGTTATTACTGTCCTTCAGTGGAAGAAATCAATTAAGAGATATTGCACATTTTTCAAACTTTCCACTAAAATTATTTTTGGAAAAAATGAAAAAATATATGGATTTATTGATATTGACTGAGAAGGCTAAATGATGCCAGACATATGAATTAATATAAAATACAACACTGTGACGTCATTTAAGAATGATGTCCAATTTAGACCACTTGTGTTTTTATCCATTTAAAATAAAATACTAGCTGATGCTTATGTAATACTTACTACTTGTCAAGCACAGTTCTAAGTGTTTTACTCATTGAATTTCCACAATCGTCCATACAATCGTTATCTCTATTTTACCTATGAAAAAACTGTCACAGAGAGTTTGTCATTTGTCCAAGGTTTCAAACCCATTCAGTTTGATTATTTAACCACTATGCTAATCCAGCTCTGACAATCAACTAAGTCAATCACTTTATTCATTCCGGATCAATAGAATCAGAAGTGAAGACATTTAAGAATTATGTCTCCTGTATATTAGAACCAGTGAGGAAAACAGATATTTAAAAAGGAGTATATTTGCAAATACATTGAAAAATAGTTTTCAATGTATGTTAAACACACAGTGGAATCTGATCGTATATGAGAGAGAGATTTAAAAATTTTTCCCTCCACTGACAAGAGAAATTAAAGCCATTGTACACTAGCCACATGATGCTAAATGTTTTCCAAAATTGAATAATAAATTAAAAGCTATACAGAAACATTAACTAAGGTAATTTTAAGAGAATTGATAAACTTGTTTGTAAACAAAGATGATGGCTATGAATAGAAAGAGTCAGCAAGTTGGTATTTTGGTACATTTTTTTCCAGTGGTTCTTAAGAATAAAACTTTTCTGAACACAAATATGATATAAAATACGTTTTTATTTATGCATACATGTTACTACCCAAGGTATTATATACAAATCATATATACAATATGTATGAACTATTTAAAAGATTTTAAGAATAAATTTTACCTAAGACTTTGAGATTAGAGCCCGAACTCTGCAAATACTGCAACTCTAGTAAAATACAGATAAGTTAACCAAATGTACTATATTCTGAGAGGGTTGTTAGACCAGTAGCAAAGACAAGAGCAACTTTTTTGTTTTAGTAGTTATCAATTACAATATACAAATCTACTTGATGTTTCTAAATTTGTCAGAGTTTGTCTTACAGAAAGCCAGTCCTAGTTGTCTAGTGGTTAAGATTAGGCGCTGCCATGGCTTGAGTTTGTTTCTTGGTTGGGGAACCACACCACTCATCTGTCAGTTGTCATACTGTGGTGGCTGCATGTTGCTGTGATGCTGAAAGCTATGCCACTGGGATTTCAAATACTAGCAGGGTCACCCATGGTGGACAGGTTTCCGTGGAGCTTCCAGACTAAAACAGACTAGGAAGAAGGACGTGCCCACCCACTTCTGAAAAAATTGGGCTACTTCTGAAAAAAACCCTATGAATAGCAGCGGAGCATTGTCTGATATAGCACGGGAAGGGGTGAGGATGGTGCAAAAAGACTGGGCAGGGTTCTACTCTGCTGTACACATGGTTGCTAGGAGTCGGAATCAGCTTGACGGCACTAACAACAAATCCTCCAGAAAGGAGGTGATTTTAAAAAAGAAATAGATTAAAACCTGCTGTCAATGGCATTGTTTTCCTTTGATAGCTGCCTAATAGTGATGTAGAGCAAAAGTGTCATGAAAGGAAGCTGGTTGGGTGTTTTGAGTTCTTCAGATCAGATCCCCAGGACGGGTAGAAGAGACAGTTGACCCTACAAGAGAATTCATAGTGACCATGAGTCACTGAGATCAGAGGGGATACTAATTTGGTCTTAGATGTAAGACTTGATTGAAGGGAAGAGAAAAAGTTTGAGGTCTGAGGAACTGGATAGGTATCAGTAATCAAGGTCTACCTCAGGCAGAAGAAGAAAGAAATGTGGTCAGAATACAAGAGAGCCAGAACTAAACACATAACTAGAGGATACAGGCTAAGTGGCATCCAGGGTCATGCCTTAAGGAGCAACATAACTTTTTGTCTTAAGGAGCATGGGTTCTTAAGCCAAACCACTTGGATCTTCAGTAGGGTGATTCTAACATTAGTTGGAGCACCTCCTCTTGTGTGCTAAGTAATGGGAGATTCAATGGTGAATAAGACACATTCCTACTCCTGAAAGAACCTCCACTGCAGTGGACAGACAGAAACTTTTATGGCTTTCCATAAAATATATATGAAAGGTTAATAAATAAGATATAAACTTGCATATGGGTGTTAAGGAGGATGAGACTAATTCTAGCTAGGGCAAATAGGCAGGAGAGGCTTCATAGAGGGCATTGAGATTGAGCAGGAAGGAAAATTCAGTTCAAACTGTTAAACTGACATTTACCACATTGTGTTGATTTAGCATATCTATCTGTATGCATCTGCACTTAAGCTGTTAGGAACTAGGGGATGAAGATCTTGCGTTGTCTCCATGTATCCCCTACACCTAGCACAGATCTACTATCCAATGACGGGCTAATGGTAGATTCTCAGTAACTGTTCATTAAACAGAATTAAATAAAGATGAGCTTGCTGCTGTGTTCTATTCCTCAGAAGCACTCAGGCTTCTGCTCAAATTGGCTTCTGAGTACAGCAGAGGGAGGTTAGATCCTCCAGGAGAAGACAGAGTATATTAAGGAATCTAGGTAGCAAATTCTAAACCTTTGATGCAAGCACACTTTTATCTGACTGGTTTTGCTGTACCAAGAGAAAATATAAAGGATCCTTTATTGATTCTCTAAGTAAAAATCTGTTAAAGACGATATTGGATGAAAGTCAACAATGATCTGAAGCTAGCCTGTAACTCCAGTTCACCACTCCCTGGTTTTCCCCTTTTGGTTTTAGTTAATACAAAACCACTCATGGAAACACAGACTGTTTCGTGCCTCCTTAGAGCTGCCAGTAGTCTACTATTGAACTAGATATTTACAAAATCATGCATTCAACAAGTAGTAATAATATATAGGGAGTCAAATTTATGTTTATGCTTGAGGTATTGGAGTCTTCAATAGGTCACCTCCCTCTTTTGTAATAATAAACAAATGACCATATTAATTATTATTGTTTAATTGTAATTTGTTCTTCATTGCCAAGTGAGTATTAAGTCATGTCTTCAAAACTCGTAAATATCTAAGCAAACTGGAGGGGGGAAAACAATTATACATTTATAACAATTATATCATTCTAAAACAATTATAGCATTCTAAAATAGATGTGGGATTTTACCTTTTGTTATACTCTTTCTTTATACTGTGAAGAATCTCATTAGTTAACTCTCTTTGTCTTGCAGTTGGAAATCATACTACCTGCAAAACAAGAAATCTTATTCCTTGTTTTTAGGATGTCTCCAATCATTGGTATAGCCTTCAAAATGCAAATACTTCACCCTGGGCTTTAAACCCTCATTTTGGGACCTCAAAGTTCCTTGAAGGTGGGAAGGTGGTAGTGCTCTATCAGAAAGAACTCTTTTAATGTAAAGAGTTGACTAATGTTGTTTTGTTAAAAACGAAGTATTTATTCCTTCTAGTACCACTATCCTCACTACCTTACTCCGAATTTTATTTACAAATTAATTCTGACCTTAGGTGAAGTCCTCCTTTCCAAGAAACCTTCCCTAATACCCCAGGCTAGGATGGATACTCCCTACCCAACTGTGCTCCCTTAGCATTCTTGGAAGCCTCTTAGAGGCTAGACCACAAATTGGCACCAAATCACTTCCACCACATTCTATTGGTTAAGTACAGCACAAGACCAGTCCAGATTCAACAGAAGGAAAAATAAACTCCGCCTCTCGAGGGGAAAAGTAGAGTATATGGTAGAGCGATAGGAAGAATTACTGGTGCCCATCATTAGATAAAATCTATATTAATGTCCATTTGAGATTTAAGATCATAATTTTAAAGTCAGCATAGTCTTTGTAATTTTATTTTCTAGAATTTTTATTTACTGGAATGTAGGTATGGAGCAGGCAAATATTTGAATTCAACAATTGTCTAAGTTTTATCAGGCAAGGGAAAAAAGGCGTGTCAGGAAAAAAATTAAGGATATACACAAGGAAGTTGTTACAGCAAAGAGCAAAGAAAAGAAATGTGGGGAACAGTGGATAATGAAAAACTGCATTGAGGCCCTTTTAAGATTAAGGAATTATTGGGATGGAAATAGTGGAGCTAGTGAGCTGGAGTGATATTAAGGGTGATCAGAGGGCAGATAAAAAGAAGTGTACAGTTATTGGCGATGATCAGGAGACAAAACACAGACCGAAAAATAAATTAAACCAGAAAACAAGACAATGTAATAACTGAGTACATGGTACAGTTCTAAAACTTATCCTTAATTTCAGAACAGAGTGATCATTGGAGGCTGAGGTGGAAAGGTTCCACGGAGGAGGTGAGAATTAGTTGAATCGGAGATAGGCAGGATTCAGCTAAAGAGGGGTGCAAGAAAAGGCACAGCTAAGACTTGGCAGCACTATTTGCATGGAGTGCTTAGAGAATTAAGGGTATATTGGGCTTTCACACAGTCAGGTAAGGAATTTAGAAGTTGATCTTTGGAAAGTGGGAGTCGCTGAAAACATAATTTAGGAAGAAAAGGACATGATGAAAATAATTTTAGAAAATTAATCTGACATGAGGAAAACTACGCAAGATTGACTTTAGTAAGAAAGAGAAAAGAGACCAGTTAAGAGGTTAGTGCAATAACCCATTTTGATGAAGCATTTCTTTAACATATGCTTATTAGGTGTATAGAATTAAAAGCTTTGGCATTTTACTGATATATTTGGTTGGGTAAGTCAAGCATAAAAACAGTGAAGAGAGAACTCTCAAGAATTTTTTTAAACATATGATAAAAAGTACATGGTCTAGAAATGGTCCTGGAACAGTGAAAGGCGTCAATGTAGCCATTTCCTGTAGACCCTCCTACTGGTTTGACCATGTCTTATGGATCCTGATATTTCCTCCAGAAAGTCCTAGAAGGTTGCCCTTTACATGGTTTGGAGGCCAACTTGGGAAAAATCAAAAGATAACTAGAAAAGAAATAGAAATGGAATAAAGACAGTAGCTGAAGCAATGAACGGGCCCATTTTCATGAAGTGTTGTCTCAGCAATCTCTTTCCAAACTGGAGAAACAGTGGCGTTGTCTCCAAAATGCCTATTTACAAAAATGCGAGATGCTATAGTAGCACTGATTTCAATCATCAGATTCCCAATTTGCTTTACAAAGAGATTTCTAAAGGCATTGATTTTGTTTTCTGTACCTAGTGGTTTCTGATGGTCCCCGGCCAAGAAGGATGTGTTCCTATTTACATTGTTTATTATTACACTGATTTTTTGCCTGCTGCCTTCTGGGCATCAATAATCCCTAATTCTTATATGCAGTTAAAAAAAAACCAGCTATCTATACTATAGTCTCTTTAAAAGCTTTCTAGTCCATTATGTTATGATATAAAGAGAATTAACCTGTCAACATTTAGGATTCATTCATTCATTCAACATGTATTCACTGGCACCTACTATGCATCAGGCATTGTTCAAAGATCTTCTCCTTATGGAGCTTGCTTTATAGAACAGTTTACATTATGGGATATGCCAGGTTAACAAACTGTCTCCTGAAAAGGCTGTTCCAATGAGGGGTTATATAAGAATTCTCCTCCTTATAAAACAGAGAAAGTAAACAATGGCATGGTTCCTCCGGCTGTTTTTGGTTGTTTCTCCTTTACTTGCATACTGTCTTAACATCTTTTCTCAATAGTGAAAATTGAGATACCAAGTAAATCCTTCACATAAAGCGGGAACTATATGTTTATTTTGTACATCTGCTCATAGATTACACTATTTCACAATTTTGGTTAAATTCCCCTATGAATGTTGTGGGCCATAAGACTGAGCAGTAAAGATTGAATTCATTAACTCACAAAACCATTTCATGCTAAGTATGTGTTAGGACTGATATGCCAAGGTCATCATAGATACTTAGTAAGAATAATTAAATATTTATATGATTAAAATGTAATACACCGAATTCTTGTATAAATGGAAAGCCTTCTTGAATAGCTTACTTTTTTAAATTCTTTTCTTTTCCTCTCTTTAATTTTTTTTCTTTCCTTGTCTTTTTCTTTTTTTCTTCCTTCCTTGCTTTCTTTCTTTCTCTCTTTTATTTTCTTTTAACTACTGAAAATACTAGATGGGCTTGTTTTATAAGATTTAAAGATATTTTTGATGATGGGATACAACACATTGCCACTGGGCAGATGAAAGGCAGACTCTGTTATTTACAGTGTGACAGGAGGCTGGAGCTGTAGGGGGCAGCTTATATATGGCAAATGGGGTCAGATAGGCTAGGTTTCTTGGGGCTTCCTGGGAGTTGGCTAATTTGACTAATTTCAGCAGGTTCTGGAGCATAGAAGCTATTTCTAGTTGTGTGGTACCTGGCTCTGGAGTGATTAGGGCTGGTGCAAAGTGGCCCAGAGTGTAAAAGTCTGATAAGGGAAATGGTTGGGATGTGGATTTAATCAGCTACACAAGAAAGGGAACTGACTGGCCTCTAGCCAGGGCCTGAAAACTGGGTCAAGAGAGCATTTTAAAAAAACTGTATTACATGGCTGTGTCTCATGTGTTTGATCAGGTTTATGTAAGATAGTTTTCTTTCATTCAAGACCGAGCAGGGGAAACTTTATTACTTGTTTTAAGCTCAAGGAACTATACCAGTTAACCATGCATATGCAATCATGATCATAATACTTATAGTGTGAAAACAATAAAAGAGGGATACATTGTCATTGATGACTAACAAATATTTTACTTTATTATATGCACTGCACTAGTGTGTATGTGTGTATGTGACAGATCTTAGAGAAATATTTGATCATATGTTTTTCTACCAGTGTCTCATATTTTGAATAGTCTTCTAGCTCAATGCTGTACAATTAGGTAATATAAGCCACATACGGAATTTTAAATCTTCTAGTAGCCGCATTAAAAAAAATAAACACGTGAAGTTAATTTAATAATATATTTTATTTAAACCAACATGCCCAAATATTATTATTTTGACATGTAATCCATGGAGAATATATTAGATATTTTAACTATTTTTATCTTACCAAGTCTTCAAAATCTAGTGAGATTTTACACTTAAAATGCATCTCGATTCAGACTAGCCACATTTTAAGTGCTCCATAGCTATACGTGACTAGTGTCTAGTGTACAACACAGTTCTAGGTGATAATAACTGCTGCCATCAAACCTTCCTAATCTACTAAAAATGCAAAAATTTACCAATTACCTAATTCTTCCCAGCACCATCCTCAATAAACAAATGCATCATCAGTGGGGAATTATAAAGTTTGTCATCAGTGATGCCAAAATGTACAAGAATTTAATAGAACTTTGTGAAATTAAGGAATTCCACAGCAACACTCTCAAGCCCACTGATACCATCAGGCTTCATATTTTGACTAATCATGCTTCCGGTCCTCAAGTTTCAGGATAGTCTTCACATTGTGCACTCCCATATTTTTGTTTTTGTCAAAAAGGAAAAAATCTTTCAATGACCCTCCAACACACACACAAACACACACATGTACACTCACACACACACATTCCTCCAATGAATTTTTTAAAGTCCAACTCAAATTCTGCTCTGACCATGAAGTCCTTTCCCATCTGCTCAATCAACTCACTATAATGACTTACAATATTCATACTTTCTGTTCTCCTGGAGCTCCTTTAGTTATCCTCTAGTTGAAGGATAATTATAATCCAAAGTGGAATATAAGTGTTACATGAGTGTTGCTGTGTATATATTTTAACCATGATGTCATACAAGACTTTATTTCTGACTAGTGAATTCGAAGGAAAAGGTAGAGCATGAACTGCACATTCCAGGTAGCTTAATAGAGTGGAAAGATATCTAGACTCAGAATTGGAAGTCTTTATTTCTGGTCTCTGTTTTGCTAACTACTAGCTCTGAAATATAGGGAAGGTGTCTTAGTCCATTTGGGCTGCTATAACAAACTACCACAGACTGTGTAGCTTATAAACAACAGAAATTTATTTCTTACAGTTCTGGAGACTGGAAGTTCGAGATCAGGGTGCTGGAATGGTGAGGTGAGGGGCCTCTTCTGGGCCTTCTCGTTGTATCCTCACTTGGCTGAAGGGGCTGAGGAGCTCTGTGGGGTCTTTTTCATAAGAGCACTAATCCTTATGAGGGCTCCATCCTCATGACCTAATAACCTCCCAGAGGCCTCACCTACTAATACCATCACCTTTGGGGGTTAGAATTTCAACATATGAATTTTGGGGAGACACAGAAATTCAGACCATAGCAGAAAGTAAATTGAAAAAATAATCCAAGCACCTGGGTTTTGATCTTTGGGTCTTTTCCAAGCCACTGTGTAATTTGCATACCTATCTTCTATGAAATATGATTTATACTATTTAAAATTGGTGTAATTCCAAATTTCTCACTTTACATACCTGTTATGAAAATTAATCCTTGCATTCAAAAACTATTTCTCGATTCCCTAATATAAATTAACTACTCAACTAGGCTCTGAGGATAGAGCAGTAGATGCAATATTTCATCAATTGCAACATGCATATTTTTTCACATTTTAACATCCATAAAATCAAATATCTTACCATCAATGATGTGTTATGACTACTATGAACTATATATTTATAGTTTAAAGTCTCTGAAATAGTGATGCACAATGAAATATACACAGTTCTTGCCTTCAAATTTAGTTGAGGAAACAAAGAAGATCATAGAACTAAATAGAAAATGTCTATGTGATATTATCAGAAAATATAGACATACTACAAGATCACAGAAAAAGAGGCAACAAAATCACTTTGGATGGTGTCATTGGCTGAATTGTATACCCTCAAAACTCATATGTTGAAGTCCTAACCCTCATTTTCTCAGAATGTGACTGTATTTGGAGATAGGGCCTTTAAAGAGGTGGTAAGTTAAAATGAGGCCATTAGGCTGACCCTAATCCATTCTGACTGATATCCTTATAAGAAAAGGAAATTTGAACACACAGAGAGACATCAGGGATGCACAAACACAGAGGAAAAGACCATATGATGACACAGCAAGGAAGCAGCCGTCTACAAGCCAAGGAGAGAGATCTCCGAAGAAATCAAACCTGCCGACACTTTGATCTTGGACTTCTAGTCTCCAGAACTGTGATAAAATAAATTTTTATTGTTCAAGCCACCCAGTCTGTCGTATTTTGTTGTGATAGCCCTAGCAGATTAATTCCATCGATCCAAGAGAGCTCCCAGATTTGATGTCTCAGCTGAGACCTAAAGGATGAATTGGAATTAGCCCAGTGAAGATATCATTGAAGGAGAGCATTCAAAGCAGAAAAAATAACCCCAAAGGGCAGGATCTGAGGAAAAAAGATGTACTTATACAAAAGCAACAAATATGTATATATTATCTTATAATATAATTTTAATTATCTTATAAACATATTATCTTATATATTAAATTTATTAGAATCTTCTCTAGCCTACATTTGGTACATGCATGAGAATAAATAATATAATGTGTGTGTGTATGTGTGTGTAAGGAACTGGCTGCTTTACAAGATTCAGATATAATAAAAATAGATGATAGATTAAGAGTTCAAAACATTTTTAGTCTCCTGGAGCCTATTAAACTTTTGTCTTTTAATTTTATGACCTTCTTCTCTGTTCCTCGCTCTCATTTGGATTTCACTGTCATTATAGTTATTCCCCACACGTTTTTCTTACCACTTTTCTTACACATTGCATAATTGTTATTCCTCCATTGACATTAAAAGTTCATTTATAAGCACATAAACTTGGAAGTTCACATAAATAATGTGAAGTTTAAAAGCTATCCCTCTTGGAAATCACAAGTGGTACCTTTATCAACATGTTTCATATCACTAAGTAGTGAAAATGATAATGATTCAGTCAATTATTAAACATATATATTTGCTATATTAATTATATATTATATATGTTTGTGTAAATATATATACTAGATAGAATCTGTTTTTTACTTTGAAGAAGTGGTAGGGAAAGGGTGGATAGTAACATAAAATTTCACTTCAAAACTGTTTGGGGGAATCTTTTACATCTCAGATTTACATTTACATCATTTTAAACAAAGATCAAGCAAATATAGCTTGGAAAACATAAATACTAAAATATTCATTCATTTTGAATGAATACATAAATAAAACACATCTCTCTCTGAAAGATGCTGGGATTCCAATTTGTCCTGAGTATGGACTATATTACTAGGAAGAATGGAAAGGTGGGGAGGTTTGCTCAAAAGTGTCCTCTAACAGAGAGAATGGCATCTAACATCCAGCCTGCATCTGCTTACCAAGTCAAGACTGCATGACTTTGTCTTCATGTTCCTTCTGTTCAAAGAGATTTTTGTAGGGATGCATCAGTTTTACTATGGAGTCTGGTACACAGTAAGCACTCAAAATGTATAGGTAAATTGAATTGAAGTATTAAGTCTAGGCAGGGAGCTTTTAAAAACTTCAGCTGGCATAAGCAACTGGGTGTGTTAAATGTGACCGTAACCTTGGTGTGTGGTCTGTAGGTTAAAATATATTGATCTTTATATTTTAGGCATTGGCAAATGCTATTTTCCTTACTAATTTACCAACACTTGGTGATAAATACACCCTCAATACTATAAGATTATTTCCAAAAGTTTGAAGATAATATAATTTAGTTGTATTTAATGACTTTGAGAAAGAATAATACCAATCATAAAGCAAAAATGTTTTTCAAAGAACAGAAAAAGAAAGGATTTTGTTTAGTTTTCTGTTCTTCACTAGGCTTATAAATATGAAAAAGAAGAACCAAAGTTTTTCCTTCTCTAAAGAGGTATGGGAATGGCAGATAAAAGGTACTGAAAAAGTTAGAAAAGTTAGTATAATCTAAACCCCGGAGTAGTTACATGGAAACAATTTACCCCTTGCTATGGGCTGAATATTTGTGTACCACTGAAGTACATATGTTGAAATCCTAATGCCTAACATGATGTTATTAGGAGGTGGGGACTCTGGGAGATAATTAGGTCATGAGAGCAGAGCCCTCACGAATGGGATTAGTCTGTTAATAAAAGAGACCCCAGAGAACTAGCTCACCCCTTCCGCCACGTGAGAATACAACCAGAAGACGGAGACTCAAAAGAGGACGCCCAGGGGACTATGCTGGCACCCTGATCTCGGACTTCTAGCCTCCAGAATGGTGAGAAATAAACTTCTGTTGTTTATAAGACACCCAGTTTGTGGTATTTTGTTATAGCAACTCGAAAGGACTGAGACACCATCTTACTAATCGCTATGGTGCTGTTCAATAAAAGGCAAACTTGCTTGTTAAGGTTTATGCATTAGAGTAGCATTGCCAAGGTATCATATAAATAAGATTTATTGCATGTTTTGAGAAAGTCAAATGAATAGAATAGGAATGGAGCTCTCCATTTTTGAAGTAAAAGAGAGAAACTGGAGAGCATATTTGTGTCGGGGCTGCCTCTGGCGCCTTGAGAGCTTTGTGTGAATCAGAAGGCAGCTCCCTTCCCTCCCGGGGCTTGCAGTTACGGCTTGGCGAGCAGACGCAGGCTGATTTCAGCCACTGGCCATGCCCTCAACAGGCGTCGCGAGCAGCGCAAAACCTGCACCAGCAGAAGTGGCAGCAAACGTTTGCTAGATATGTACCAAACACTGAAGTGAATTTGAAATTTTTTTTAGCTCAAGAAACACAAATGTCTAGTATTAATAATAGTTCATCTTCCCTGACACCCCTGCCAAAGAAGCCATCAACCCATGGAGAGTGGCCTGGCCTCGCCTTGCTGGATATGGTAACTGCGCTGGGAATCCCGATTCCCTGCTCTGTTTTCTGCTCACCTGCGACGCTCTTTACTTCTTATTATTTTATTTTTTGCCTATTCAAACTCTATCTATTTTATTGTTTCCAGCTTGAATTTCACATTTGCTAAAAACATTTCATCCCAGGATATTATCTTAGTCTTTGCAATTTCAATAGAGTATTATTGCCTGGAATATTTGTTTGTGTTAGATTGCTATTTATTTTACTTATTAATGCATTATCCACTTTCTTCCATAAGGATTTGAAGCAGTTTACAATTTAATAGGTTAAAAACTTATAGCTCTGGGGAAATAAGGGTAGAAGAGTATATTAATCGGGGTTCTCCAGGGAAACAGAACTAGTATTTTTTATATATGTGTGTGTGTGTTTTATAGCAAATATATATATAAAGAGAGAGAGATTATATATATATATTTATTTATATATAAAGAGAGAGAGAGATTTATTTTAAAGAATTGTCTCATGTGATTGTGGGAACTAGCAAGTCCAAAATTTGTAGGTCAGGTCAGCAGACTGGGAATACAGGCAAGAGATGATGTTAGTCTGGAGTATGAATTCCATAGGGCAGCAGGCTGAAAACCCAGGCAGAGTTTCTACGTTTCAGTCTTGAGAATTCCTTCTTCAGGAAACCTCAATCTTTGCTCTTAAAGCCTTCAACTGATTGGGTGAGGCCCACCCACATTTGTAGGATAACATCCACAGAGAAACTATTCAAGCAATAACATCATGTAAAATAGTTTAAATTACTGTTGAAACTCTAATTAGAGCAACAACAATTGTAATGGTTTTATATCTATCAGAAAAACTTATGTAAATCACTATTTTCAATATGTTAGAAGTTACCATTCAATAGTCAGAGTAACCTGTTTCTTTTTATAGGTAACTACAGTATTATATTTTGCCCAAGTCGGTTGCTAATTTTTTTTCTTTTTATATCACTAAATACTAGGATTCTATATATTATGAAAACCTCCTCTGTTTCCTTATCCACTTAGTGTGCCTTAAGGTAATACAGGCTGCATAAGCTTGCTTGAAACTTAGAGGGAATATTTCTGCTTTGCCAGAGTTTGTTTTAGAGAAACCAAATCCACATGTAGTTTCCCAGCTGTTCAAGCTGTCACCTCACCGACATGTGTAACCAAACATTCTTACTCTTTTACCAAGTATCTGAACAGCTGCTTACTTTGTTCGATGAACTCGGCCACTAGAAGACAAATTCATCCTAAACCTAACCTACCAGGAGATTTCACCTCTTAGACTTAATTCATAGCTTAAAAATAAGCCCTTCAAAAGCTTTCTACTTCTTGTCCTGCCCAACTTATAAAGTTTCATAAATGAGAATTTCACAAGTTTTATCTACCTTAAGGCAGGTTAAGTATTTTCTTCCTATTGTACTTACATATTGTGTCCTGCTGCTATGGGACTGTCTGGTATTAGAAACTGTTATATATCCCATTAAATGAATTTTGCAAAAGTATGCCTGGTAAGGCTGAGCCATCTATTCCGTTTATGAATCCCCCATAGTCTCCTCCACTAAGGGTGCAACATTTGACCAAGCAGGAGAAAAATAGCTTAATTTCATGGTTTACAAGTAAGGAAAATAATACTTTCAATAGAAAAAATTAGGATCTATAAAAGAAAAAAAGAGAATTGTAACTACCACATATTATGGAAACAATATAAAGATTAGTTCATTTAATTAGAACATAACACAACCGTGGCATTCGGCAAGTACTTTAGCAGCTACTCAATGTCGAAGGAAGTGTAAAGACAGGATGATGAGTTCAAGTCTTAGCTCGGCCCCTGTGAGATGTGACTTTGGCTAAGTCATTCTAAGTTTACTGAGTCTGTGTTCTCTCCTGTAAAATGTCAGAATGACAATGCTTGTCCTGTAGGGTGATTGGCAATTATGCAATTGTTTTGTCAGTTCTACAGTGTGTTCCAAATATGAGGTATATCAGATTGTACTTAGTTAACATGTAATTTTTTTTTCTGATAGGATAATACAGTAAATATAGGACTGGGATGGAAAACAAAAAATCTTGGTTCAATAACTAATAATTTGCTCTATTTTGTCAACTCATTTTTGGATGACAGTTAGCTTTAAATGAGGTTGTGGTAGGAAGGAAGAGATCTCTTGGCTCTTTTCTAGCTCTAAAATATGTTAATTCTATTATTTATAGTTTTATTTGAAATACCTAAGGAGATATTTTTCTACTTATTTTATAGATCAATAAACTATAATTTCAAGAAAGTATTAGTTACTTGTACAAGATCCCATAGCAAGTCAGCAGCTGTGTTGAGATAAGAAATTTAGACTAGAGCCCAGAATCTGTCATTACTGGTTTGTGTTCCTTCTGCTGAAATTTTTGCCTTGAGAATACTTCTAGTTACTATAATCTAGTTGATTCTGTTTATATAAATAATTATGAGAAATATTGATATATTGGGCACACTCCCATTCGATGTTTCAGACCCTTTGCTAATGGATTGGAGCAACCAGATGCATAAGAAAGAGCTACTGCCTTCAGAAAACTCACAATCTTGCAGAGAACCTTAGCTACTGCCATTTTTATACTAGGTTGTGTGGCTAAACTCAGTAATGTACAATGTGCTTTAAGTAGTTAGAATTAGACAGTTACCTTCAGCATTTGCTATGAGGTACCTTAAAAGGAAGGGTAGGAAAAATTCATTGGTTTGCTCATTAACAGTATAGTGAGGAAAGAGATACATCATTTTGAAAGAATAATGAAGAATCCCAATTATGTCAAGAATTTGTACATTAGATGTGGCATTTTAAAATCCTGTGCCTGATTATGTATGCTACATAACAAATATAAATCATCCTCTTCATACACATTTTTTATTTAATCTTCATGACAAACGTGTGGGATAGATTTATCCTAGTATTACAAACGATGAATCTAATGTTCGGATATTAGGATGTATAATTTTGCTATTTGTCTTCCTCATTAAATTGTAAGTTCTTGGGAGAGAGCATGTAACAGTGGAAACAACTTGCTTATCCTGAATTATCTGTCCCATGGAAGCTGTGTATACCTGAGCAAGTTACTTAACCTCTCTAAACCTTGGTTTCTTTGCCTATAAGGCAGAATTATGTAAAAAGCATATAAATTCTTGGTAGGGCCTGGTACATATTAGTTATGTAATGGATGCTTTCTACCTGTAGGACACCCTTCTATTTAGTAGAGAGCCCATGAGTGGGCTCTTAGTAATTGTGGGGGATGGATGCCATCCAGTAATATTCTGCATGGGAGCTTCTAATACAAATGGCTACTTAGCAGCTCTAAAAAAGTCAAACCCATTTATTAGTTATTTGTAAAATTATAAATTAAGGTATAAACTTGCAGATGATAGGGGGAAGTAATTTTAATAACTCAATAAAAGCTTAAGAGATTCTTGCCTCAATCCAGGTAAATATTAAAGCCTTCCACTTCAACAGATATTTTCTTATATCATTCTTCTCATTCCATTACTCAAACACATACAGCATAGTGATACAGAAAGTTGAATAGAACTAAAACTGAAAAACACAAATGTGAACGATTTTTTTTACCCTGACTTTTGTACCTTGGTCAAACCTAGCATGTATTATGAAAGCTTTCACCTCTGAAAAAGAAAAATCCACATGTTGCAATTTGGGGGTGGGAGGTCACAACACTTCCAAACACCTCTGAGTTAATAAAAACAATGTCTGATCGCCAGGATAGTACCTACAGACCAGAACGTTCAGGCTCATTTAAATACCTTTGGAACAAAGTGACTAACTGCCAGTTCTGCTGCTTATATACAACTGACCTCTTCTTCACAGAGGAGACGTAAGCATTAACACTCTTCAAAACAAAGCTGCTTTGATTTACAAAGATTATAAAACTGAGACAAACAAAACCAGCAGATTAAGAGAGTAACAAATTCCTTATGGAAGCAGGAGACACAGTGGATAGTGTTCTCTTTAAATAATCTTGGAGTCGCTCATAACAGCTATAAGTGTAATATGGAGATGCTAACACTACACTCAGAAAGACTGAAACTCTTCTAGCACAAAATAAGTCCCTCAATGTGGGGAAAGTGAAGAACAGTTGACCTATCTGCCAATGCAAAAGCTGTTTTAAGAACTAAATTCCAAAACTTTAGGGGAGGCCTTATTTCTACCTTCTATTCCTTCATTTCCCTTACCATTCAATTTCACAATTACAAAGATCAATCCTTCCAAGTTGTTGATTGATTGTCATCATTGATCTTGTACACAGAAGGTGGGAAAAAACACACATAAGTCTTGCTTGGCATTTCAGCAAATTTCCTTCATTGAGTGTTTATATTGGCAGACCCAAAATTCACGTTCCTGGCCTGGAAATGGTTCCCCGATGAGCATAGATTGCTGGTCATCGCCCTGCTTACTCTCATAAATTTCCTAATTAATAGTGGTGAAACAGAATTAAATAAAAGAAGGTGCAACTTCCTAAATGTTAGGGGAAGAAAGAAAAATAAATTTTTACTAGAGTTCGTATAAACTGACTCTAAACTTCTATAATCCTCCCGGAAATATCAACAAACATTTTTATCCCGAGTTTCTTTTCTCTTCTTTTCTAAAGCCCCAATATTCTGTTTTCTACAGATCTCCTTCAAGAGTATATTTGTGTTCTTAGCTTGAATTGAGACCCTTTGGCTAAGAATGGAATGTAGTACTGCCATGCTCAGCTGAGCAATTTTTGCAGTGCTAACCTATGTGGCTGCCCTGTGAAATAACTTTCATTTTATGTCAGCTTCTATTGATAGGCAGCACCTACCTGTGTTAAAAAGAATTCTCTAGGCTTAGCTCAAAAAAAAATATGATGATTACTCTTTGATGTCTACTGCTGTGGGTACCAAAAAGGAGCAGCACCATACGTTTCAAATGTTTGCTATCTTTCTTCGTGCCAACCTTAGTCAAGCCTCCTTTCTCTATGCCATGAAGACACTTAATTCAATTCAATGAACATTTATCCAGAAGGTTCAGTACTTTGTTAGGCACAAGTAGAACAAATTAAAGACACGAGCACTGCTTTTAAGGAGTGCTTAAGGAAGCAGTTACATAAACAAATATAATAACGTGTGGTAAGTGAAAGAATGGGACTATACTGAAATTATAGAGGTAAGAGAGAAGAGGCAATGACGAAGTCTTCCACCGGTGGAGGTGAAAAAAATGATCAGGGAAGCATCGTCAGAAAGGCACTTTGAGTTGAATTTTGAAAGATTATGAGGTCTTGCCTTTTTTAAGCTCAAAAGTGACCACTACCTAGTCAAGGTTCTCTGGAAATATTTAAGTTTTAATTTAAAAGAATAATTATGGCTTAATCTTGGAAACTTTCCTCTCTTGAAGAAGAGTGACTCTGACCCCATCCTGATCTTTGCCTTGCTACCTCTTTTCTTGGCTTATGAATCACACTTGCTCTACTCGGCTTGACAGCCAACTCTGCTATTTACCACATTCTGTCTATGTTTTTGCCAAGGCTCCTATACTAAACTGGAATCTTTTGTCTTACTGCCCCATTCTCGCTTTTTTCTTTCTTTAATGCTACCTCATAATTAACAGATCTTATTCCTATATGCTTCATCAACTTCACTTATGAAGCATTTCATGTGAAACTATTTAGCTCCACTGAGTTTCAATTTCCTCATCTCTAATATGATAACAACAGTACCTACTTCAAAAGGTCCTTACAAGGATTAAGTTAGTTTCTATGTGGAAAGTGTGTAGAACAGTGCAAGGCACACTGTATGCACTCAATAAAGATTAGCTGGTATTAAAATATTTAAGTAGAGCACCTGACACTTTAGTGGCCCAATCTTACCATTTCAGATAAATTTCCTATTTCTCATCCTGGAATACTACCAGTTTGAAACTAGATCTTTCAAAATTCCCTAAACATTTTGAAAGAATGTAAAAGGCTGTTTGGGCCAAACACCACTCTTCTACATCCAACAGAACCTTCACAAGTGTAGGTAGAAAGGACAATCAGCTTATACTTCCAACTGTCTTTTTATGTAACATGCATCTTTTTTCATCCAAAGCAAGTATATTTTAGTTATATATTATTTTATGACAATTCCCAGTAGGAATTGGCTTAGAGGCTGTAACCACACCCAGTCTCCCTCATAGCTAAGTGTAGCCATATAACTATGTTCTGGCTGACAGGACGTGAATATCACTACTAGTTCTTGACCTTAAAACCACAGGATGCTGACTTCCCTGCTCCCTTTCTTCTTCCTACTGGCTGGGAGATGGTGGAAACTGGACCACCTGCCATGGACGCACAAGTGAAAGTCAAAAGTCAAGGATAGCACACTCAGCCTCAGAAAGCCTGCCCACCTTTGGATAGATACATAAGAAAAAAATAAACTTCAATTCTGGCATCCCAATTAGAGTGAGTTAGCCTGTACCCAGAGAAATGCAAATCTCTTAATTTGCATAGAAATAATTTAATCTCCACAGTAAGTGTAAATCTCTATTGAAATGATATACTTTGAGATATTTTCCTTTCTGTACTAATATTCTGAGTCTCTTTACTGTAAAATATTTAGTGATTTTAACATAATATTTAACATCTGTCTTACTTCTAAATAAGAAAAGTTTCTTTGAAAGTGGGGGAAGAGAATTTCAGTGGTTATAGTCTTTATACCTTGTCTACTTTATACCTTAACTGCTATTCCAGTTTAGTGGCAGAGCACAAACCAGTAAGCAGCTGTAGTAACAAAATCATAACTCCATCAGGTGGAGATGTTTCTACACAATCTCATGTGGGCTCCAGGAATCATGCGACTGAAGTTTGAGAGAATTGAATGTGCCCTATTCTACCTAGTAGCTAAGAGCTACTCTTACCTCTTCTATCAGTGAAAAAAGAAAAAAAATTGATAATATATTATGTTTTCCCCAAAAGAAAGACTACTATAGTGAAAATCTAACTAAATATACTATATAGCTATTTCTTAACAGACAAAGGAAATAGAACTGTCGCTTGCAATAAGTGAAATTGTGTGAGCATTTATGCTCATCACAGGAACAGTGTCTTCTAAACAAAATCTCTGAGAAAATTCCCTCTTAAAGCATCAGAGATAAGGTGCAATTTATATTCATACTTTTCATTTCATTAGAATCTTTTGTGAGCAATCTTGAGCCTGGAGCATCTGTTTCTGCTTCTAGAAATGCAGTTAGAAAGCAAAATTGAACCTTTTGGACTACCAAAGTTTGCATTAAAGCTGTTCTAGACAAAATTCCCTTGGCCTTTCAATTAATTAACCAACTTAACTATTAACCACACCTCTTATAGTGTTAAAGAAGTGAGATGTTTGTCTCTCACAATAACTTAAAGCTTGCATGACCAAGCTTTGGGAACAAGATAATAGTTTTCCTCATTAATTTAATGTCTTCTCCCCAAAAGAGAAATGTGCATTTAAATAGGAAATATGGAAGATACAAAATTTAATATAATAACTTCTCTTGGACTTTTCAAAAATGTCTGCTTTCACCCTAAGAGGAATTTACCTATTTCTCCCTTTGTAAATCGGATGGTAAAACATTTCTCGTACGACATTGTTTATAATCCATGCATCCCCACATCCTTACAGTTGCATATTAAGTTATTACTATCTAAACACTTTCTGCCCTATTATAAAATAGTACAGGCTGCATTTCAATTACTGGCATAAATATTTTTGAATTTTCCTGGTAAGCAAAGTGGATGGATATATAGTTGCCACATACATATAATTTCCCCCGCCCTGCCCCCAGGAATATATTAAGATTTTCTATTTCACACATTTAAAGGTGATCTTGATGACAATCTTTATTGGGGAATTGCTTTAAGTTGTTTGTCAGGGAGTTGTATGAGGCTGATTCATTGCAAATATCTTACCCACTTCTCTATGCAGTTACTTAAGACATACCTAGCACACCACTGAACTGACCTTTTCTCTTGTCACACTGTAGATAGATTTAAATTGCCAGTTAAACATCATTAGCAACCTGTCTGAATATCTGAATGAATAACTGAATGAATTAACAGATAAATTGATCAACAGATCAATAGATAAGCGAGTATAGATTAAATTATACACACATAATGTCAGATGTTCTTGGAATATTGGGTTCTTGGCACATTAGAGATTAAAATAAATCATCTAACAAAGAAACCATAAATGAGCTAAATATCACAATTTCATTTTTTAATTTCTTCTCTTGACCCAACACACTAAATATATTCAATATTCTTATTAATATAATTATTTAAAATCCATGATTAAGTTTGGGTTTGCTATGTATATTGTCCTACAAGAGTAAAGTACTTTACTGGACTTCTGATCTTATAATTGACTATCTCTACAAACACAAGTCCCGTGGTTTTGTAAAACTGTTGCCACTTCAGAATTTTAAAAAAGCCTCATCTGACAAAAAAACTACCTACCATATTTGAAGTAAATTAAAAATCTTAGAATCAAATCTTAGCCTTGCCATGGTCACACAATTTCAGGCTTCAAGAGAAGAAAATTCAGACAGTGAAGTATGGGGCAACATGAAGAACAGAAGAATATACAGAAGAGGATCATCCAGGAAATGAAAAAAAGAGAGTGTAGTTGTCTGGCCTACAGAAAGTCAGCTTTAAATTTATTTGTTTTGACTAAAATCTGGAGGAAACCAAGAAATGTGCAAAATGTCCCACATAATTGCCTTGTCTATTACAGAGCCTCAACAAAAGGTAACAGTCAATGGGTAGACAGACTTTGAGAGCCGCTGATAGATTTATAACATTTTAAACAGTATTTCCCTTGGCACTTGCTTTTTGTAATACACTTTTTGTGTGTGTGCAAACATCGAGAAAGAAATTGCTGAAGTATCTTGCATAAAGACATACAATATGATCCACATGTCAGCCACTTCTCCCTGTCTCTTAAGATCTGAAAAAGATACACCTGAACTTCACTTTCTCTGCCCTGTAGACTCCTGCGGCCTCTCCAAGATTCAGCAGATTCACGAGAACTTGCATTCTCAGGATCTCCTTTGGCTTCTACTTATGCTACTTCAGTTCATTTATCACCTCGTAGTCCCACATATGCCATCTCAGCACCATTCAGTTTCAAGAAAGTATGAATTTCAGCCCAATTTTTCACTTAGAAAACAAACAAGCAAAAAAACTCTCCTAATAAAGGCATTTGTGGAGATAAGCTCTGCGCCATTATTTAGGTGACATGCACTGGTAAGGTCAGACTGGTTTTTACAGCTGTTGCCCACCCTGACTGATCAGTGAGGTCATCTTTACTGGTGGTTGCCCATGCCATACGAGTTGTTAAATATTTTAAATATCATCCCTGGATGTGGTAAGGTGGGAGGAAAGATGGAGATCTTGAACACTTCCGGAACACAAACAACTTCAACAGAGAATATACACATGTCTAGTCAAAGGCTCTTTAGGCACACCGCCATGTAGCTCACCCACACCAGTCCCTTCTTTCTCACACCTTTTTTGACTCTTCTCTCCTCGCTTCTAAATTCTGTTCATTTATAATTGAGCAGCTTAGGTCTCTCTTTCTTTCATTTCCTCATTTTCCTTAACCCATGTCTCAGGGTCACAACTTCTACTCTGAAATAGTTTATAAAATTATTTTCCTAGACAGAGACAATTACCTCCTTAAGAGTAATTGTAGTGTCAGTTATAAGTATTATAATTTTTTTGTTTATTTAAGCAGACTTTATTTTTTAGAAGTTTTATGTTCACAGTAAAATTGAGCTAAAGGTACAGAGAGTTTCTATTTGTTCCCTGTACCTCCCCTTCCCCACACAGATCCTCCCCCACTATCAACATAGAATCTGGATTTTGATACAAACAATTCTTAATTTAGGAATATAGCAACAAGAAAAACAGTGTAATGTAAAATAACCATGGCTGTTATTAATTATGTGACTTGAAGAGAGTTAGTATTCATGTGTATATTAGTGTTATTTTGAAATCATTCTTTGAAGTCACCAAATAGGTAATCTGCGTATAGCCCACGGCCCCGAACTACTTTCATATACACCTTCAAAATAGGACCTCAGAATTAGCATATTTGTGACATTTCAGCAACACAGCACACAGGAAGAAATCTTTATTTATTTCAAATACTTTTTCTTTTAACCAATCCTTAAGAAAAATAAATCAGACTCCTTCTGACACTTGAAACTACCCATTTATTTAGAACTGATCCTGTATGTTAACATTTCCAACTCTTCGAAAAATGATCTAAGAAAAAAAGGAGACACAATCACAGGTGTATTTTTTTCCCTCACTACTGCACTTCACTTTAATAATGTATTCTGATTCATGAGCAATATCTAGAGACTGTTGGATACGCTGTTTGGATATTTCACTGTCATCTCCAACTCAGTGTATCTAAAACCGAATGTATCATCTCACCACACCACCTGTAAGCCTCACCAGCTCAGATTCCTTAAGCAAAGCTCCTGTCACTTATATTCCTATTCTTAGTCCCACATGGCTTAAAATATTTTAATCTTTCTACATGTTCCAATAGTCAGCCAATTTTAAAATTGGATATTTTTTCACTGTTACGGTTTGTTTCTTTCTTTGTAACAAATTCTGTTTTATTCCCACTGCCAACAAATCTCCTACCTGTACCACTCCTAATCTGACTCCAGATCTGGGGTCATCACTACCTGAATTGGTACAGTAATGACTTCCTTTCTAAGTTCTTGTGTTCATTTATCTCAGTCAAATGGAATTGATCCAAAATTTATTTTAATAATTTCACTACCTTCCTAAGAAATCTTCACCATTCTCAATTTTCAGCCTTTTCAAATCTGTTCCTGGGCTTATGGTTATATGCCTTCATATTCTGACTGCACTCTGTACATCCACATTTTATTTCAGTAGCTTCATCAGTTATTTCACTGATCCTACAAATATCTCATATGAATTTCATTCTAAGAATTTCTTCTAAGCCTTGTCTCATAATACTTATGTTCCCCCGTTACACATACACCCCTCATGATGTCATCGTTTGAACAAATCAGTCATTGTCATTTACCTGTGGTGTGATCTTGGGCAAATGTCCTAACATCTTTGACCCAGTTTTCTCCTCTGCAGAATGGAGTTAATATGCACCTTGCTTATTTGCCATATGGATTGCATGGAATAATGTATATAAAAGCATCTTGTATCTACATAAAGTATGGAGCCAACAAATGATAATTTCCTCAGTTCTCTAGCCCTCAAAAAATTCTCTTGGAACTCTATTGCAATTCTGTTTGTCCACACAGATAATATGGAATCAAATCCTAATATATTAAAAACACTTCAGGATCTGGTCCTGCTTTTTACTCGACTCATTTCATGAACTTTCTCAACAGTGCCTTTTAATTCTACCAATCTGAGCTATGAATAACTTCAAAAAACTCACAAATTTTTTGCCGCTGAACATTTTCTCACAAATACTATTCACTCTTCCTCAAAATTTCTTATCCTGTCTTCTGTTCTTTCTCTAGTGGACTATCTGCTGCTAATCGTTCAATAATCAATTCAGTGCCACTTTCTCCCAGAAGCCTTGGCACCCCCCTGTTTTGATCTACGTCGCCTTCTCTGTTATACAAAACTTACAACATTCTATAGAAATGATCTGTTCACTCTTTTTTCTCTTTCACTTGTCTAAGAGCACCTTGTGGAAAGAATCATTTCAGTCATCTTTATGTACCTGGTGCTCGGTATACTAACTGGCCCAATAGAAGAATTTGAAAAATATTTGTTAAAGAAGATTTCTTATTAAAATTACAATTAATTTGCCTAAGTATAGTTGCTATTTTATATGTTAGTCTTCTTTCTCAAATAAACTATAAGTTCCTTGTGAGTATGATCATATAATATTTCTGTGTCATTCATATTACCTTGCATAATACTTTACATATAGTAGATGATAAATAACTATTGATTGGTTGATCACAGAAACAAAAACTGACATTTATAAAAAGAATAAAGGCAAGGGTAGAATAGTTCTTGTGTCGTGGTGTAAAGCAGTCTATAGTGTACTCTCATCAGGATCAACCCTGAGGACACCATGTTCCCACCTACCTCCCACAAAGTTGGCTGAACTCTGAGAAGTATGCTGTTAGCAAGGCTGAAGGAAAAATGATTATATTTTAACTTCAAAGCAATAGTGTGTCACTTAGGAAATTCTCCACATGTTTCGGTAAAGAGTTGTATTTGCTTTCTAGAATTCTACTTTAACAATTAAGTATTTATAATAGAAGGCAGCTGCTATGATTCTATATAACAATAATGATTATAAAAATAATAATAGCTGACATTTTTAGAGGCTTCTATGTATCATATACTTATTTGACAATTTACAAATATTATTTCTAAACTTTACAACAACCTGGCAAAGTAAGTATTATCATTCTTTTATACATAAAAACACCGATATATAATCAGAAAGGTTAAATAACTTGTCTTAGATTACATAGCTATGAAGTAGAGTTGGAACTCAAATTCAGATTCATCGGTATCCAAAGTTCATAAATTATATTTTGTACTGGGTTGAATAATATCACCCCAAAATTAATGTCCTTGGAATCTCAGAATGTGACCTTATTTGGAAATAGGATCTTTGCAGATGTTATCATGTTAAGATGAGGTCATACTCAATTAGGTTAACCCCTAATCCAATATGTCCTTTTTGTTTTCTTTTTTTAATTTTTTTGTTTATTGCAGTAACATTGGTTTATAACATTGTAAAAATTTCAGGTGTACATCATTGTACTTCTATTTCTGCATGGACTACATCATGTTCACCACCAAAATACTAATTACAACCCATCACCACACACATGTACCGAATTATCCCTTTCACCCTCCTCCCTCCCCCCTTCCCCTCTGGTAACCACCAATCCAATCTCTGTCCCTATGTGTTTGTTTACTGTTGTTATTATCTACTACTTAATGAAGGAAATCATACGGTATTTGACCTTCTCCCTCTGACTTATTTCACTTTGCATTATACCCTCAATGTCCATCCATGTTGTCACAAATGGCTGTATTTCATCGTTTCTTATGGCTGAGTAGTATTCCATTGTGTATATATACCACATCTTCTTTATGCATTCATCCCTTGATGGGCACTTAGGTTGCTTCCAAGTCTTGGCTACTGTGAATAATGCTGCAATGAACACAGGGGTGCATGTACCTTTACAAATTGGTGTTTTCAAGTTCTTTGGATAAATACCCAACAGTGGAATAGCTGGATCATATGGTAGTTCTATCTTTGATTTTTTGAGGAATCTCCATACTGTTTTCCATAGTGGCTGCACCAGTTTGCACTCCCACCTGCAGTGTATGAGAGTTCCCTTCTCTCCACATCCTCTCCAACACATGTTGTTTCCTGTCTTGTTAATCATAGCCATTCTGACGGGCGTGAGGTGATATCTCATTGTAGTTTTGATTTGCATTTCCCTGATAGTTAGTGATTTTGAACATCTTTTCATGTGTCTGTTGGCCATCTGTATATCTTCTTTGGAGAAATGTCTGTTTAGGTCTTTTACCCATTTTTTAATCGGGTTGGTAGTTTTTTTGTTGTTGAGATGCATGAGTTCTTTATATATTTTGGAGATTAAGCCCTTATCAGATGTATGGTTTGCAAATATCTTCTCCCAATTGTTAGGTTGTCTTTTCGTTTTGTTGATGGTTTCCTTTGCTGTGCAGAAGCTTTTTAGTTTGATGTAGTCCCATTTGTTTATTTTTTCTATTGTTTCTCTTGCCCGGTCAGACGTGGTGTTTGAAAAGATGTTGCTAAGACCGATGTCGAAGAGCGTACTGCCTATGTTTTCTTCTAGAAGTTTCATAGTTTCAGGTCTTACATTCAAGTCTTTAATCCATTTGGAGTTAATTTTTGTGTATGGTGTAAGGTAAGGGTCTACTTTCATTTTTTTGCATGTGGCTATCCAGTTTTCCCAACACCATTTGTTGAAGAGACTTTCTTTTCCCCATTGTATGTTCTTGGCCCCTTTGTCAAGATTAGCTATCCATAGATGTGTGGGTTTGTTTCTGGCCTTTCAATTCTATTCCAAGGATCTGTGTGTCTGTTTTTGTGCCAGTACCATGCTGTTTTGGTTACTATAGCTTTGTAGTATATTTTGAAATCAGGGAGTGTGATACCTCCAGCTTTGTTCTTTTCTCTCAGGATTCCTTTAGCTATTTGGGGTCTTTTGTTGTGCCAAATAAATTTTAGGATTCTTTGTTCTATTTCTGTGAAAATGTTGTTGGAACTTTGATAGGGATTGCAGTGAATCTATAGATGGCTTTAGGAAGTATGGACATCTTAACTATGTTAATTCTTCCAATCCAAGAGCACGGAATACCTTTCCATTTCTTTGTGTCTTCTTCAATTTCTTTCAGAAATGTTTTATAGTTTTCAGTGTACAGATCTTTCACCTCTTTGGTTAAGTTTATTCCTAGATATTTTATTCTTTTTGTTGCAATTGTAAATGGGATGGTATTCTTAATTTCTCTTTCTGCTACTTCATTGTTAGTGTACAGAAATGCAACTGATTTTTGTATGTTGATTTTGTATCCTGCAACTTTACCATATTCCTTTATTACTTCTAAAAGTTTTCTGGTGGATTCTTTAGGGTTCTCTCTATATATAATCATGTCATCTGCAAATAGTGACAGTTTCACTTCTTCCTTTCCAATTTGGATCTCTTTTATTTCTTTCTCTTGTCTGATTGCTCTGGCTAGGACTTCCAGTACTATGTTAAACAGGAGTGGTGACAGTGGGCATCCTTGTCTGGTTCCTGTTCTTAGAGGGATGGCTTTCAGTTTTTCAACATTGAGGATGATATTAGCTGTAGGTTTGTCATATATGGTCTTTATTATGTTGAGGTACTTTCCTTCTATACCCGTTTTATTCAGAGTTTTTATCATAAATGGATGCTGTATCTTGTCAAATGCTTTCTCTGCATCTATTGAGATGATCATGTGATTTTTATTCTTCATTTTATTAATGTGGTGTATTACGTTGATTGATTTGCGAATGTTAAACCATCCCTGTATCCCTGGAATAAATCCCACTTGATCATGGCGTATAATCTTTTTAACGTATTGTTGTATGCAATTTGCTAGTATTTTGTTGAGGATTTTTGCATCAATGTTCATCAGTGATATTGGCCTGTAATTTTCTTTTTTTGTGTTGTCCTTGTCTGGTTTTGGTATCAGGGTAATGTCAGTTTCGTAGAATGAGTTAGGGAGCTTCCCCCCCTCCTCAATTTTTTGGAAGAGTTTGAGAAGGATAGGTATTAAGTCTTCTTTGAGTGTTTGGTAGAATTCACCAGGGAAGCCGTCTGGTCCTGGACTTTTATTTTTGGGGAGGTTTGTGATTACTGTTTCGATCTCCTTACTGGTGATTGGTCTATTTAAATTCTCTGCTTCTTCTTGATCCAGTTTCGGAAGGTTGTATGATTCTAAGAATTTATCCATTTCTTCCAGATTGTCAAATTGGTTGGCATATAGATTTTCATAGTATTCTCTTATAATCTTTTGTATTTCCCAGGTGTCTGTTGTAACCTCTCCTCTTTCATTTCTGATTTTACTTATTTGTGCCTTCTCTCTTTTTTTCTTGGTGAGTCTAGCTAAAGGTTTGTCAATTTTGTTGATCTTTTCAAAGAACCAGCTCTTGGTTTTATTAATTTTTTCTATTGTTATTTTGGTCTCTATTTCATTTATTTCTTCTCTGATTTTTACTATTTCCCTTCTTCTACTGATTTTGGGCTTTGTTTGTTCTTCTTTTTCCAGTTCCTTTAGGTGCATTGTTAGATTGTTTATTTGAGCTTTTTCTTGTTTGTTGAGATAGGCCTGTATCACTATAAACTTCCCTCTTAGAACCGCTTTTGCTTTATCCCATAAATTCTAGCATGTCGTATTTTCATTTGTCTCCAGGTATTTTTTGATTTCTTCTTTGATTTCTTCGTTAACCCAGTCGTTGTTCAGTAGCATTTTGTTTAATCTCCATGTATTTGTGGCTTTTCTGATTTTCTTCCTATAGTTGATTTCTAGTTTCATACCGTTGTGGTCAGAAAAGATGCTTGGTATTATTTCAATCTTCTTAAATTTATGGAGACTTGTTTTGTGGCCTAATATGTGATCAATCCTGGAGAATGTTCCACGTGCGTTTGAAAAGAACGTGTATTCTTCGGTTTTTGGATGGAATGCTCTGTATATATCTACTAGGTCCATCTGTTCTAAGGTGTCGTTTAAGGCCAATGTTTCCTTATTGATCTTCTGTTTGGATGATCTATCCGTTGGTGTAAGTGGAGTATTAAAGTCCCCTACTATTATTGTGTTACTGTCTATTTCTGTTTTTATATCTGTTAATAATTGCTTTATATATTTAGGTGCACCTACATCCGGTGCGTAGATATTTACAAGTGTTATATCCTCTTGTTGGATTGTTCCCTTGATCATTATGTAATGCCCTTCTTTGTCTCTTTTTACAGTTTTTGTTTTAAAGTCTATTTTGTCTGATATGAGTACTGCTACCCCAGCTTTCTTTTCATTGCCATTTGCGTGGAGTATCTTTTTCCATCCCTTCACTTTCAGTTTGTGAGTGTCTTTAGGTCTGAAGTGTGTCTCTTGTATGCAGCATATATATGGGTCTTGTTTTTTTATCCAGTCAGCCACCCTATGCCTTTTAATTGGAGCATTTAGTCCATTGACGTTTAAAGTAGCTATTGATAAGTATGTACTTACTGCCATTTTTTAATTTTTTTTTCTCAGTGTTTTAGTAGTCCTTCTCTGTTCCTTTCTTCTTCTATACAGAATTGATGGTCACTTTAGTTTGACCTCTGTCTGAAAGCCGTACTCTTTAACTCCTCTCCTCCCTCCTTTTATGTTTTTGATATCATATCTAACCTCTTTTTTGTGCATTTGTATCCATTACGTTCTAATCATGGAAATAGATAATTTTTCCTATTTGTGGTCTTCTCTTTTCCCGTTAAATCAGTCCCTTTAACATTTCTTGTAGCACTGGTTTCTTGGTGACAAACTCCTTTAATTTTTGCTTATCTGGGAAAATTTTGATCTCTCCTTCCATTTTGAATGATAACCTTGCTGGGTAGAGTATTCTTGGCTGTAAGTTTTTTCCTTTTAGCACTTTAAATATATCGTGCCATTCTCTTCTAGCCTGTAAGGTTTCTGCTGAGAAGTCAGCTGATAGCCTTATGGGGTTTCCTTTGTATGTAACTTGACATTCTCCTACGGCTTTTAGGATTCTCTCTTTATCTTTAATTCTGGACATTTTGATTATGATGTGTCTTGGTGTGGGCCTCTTTGGGTTTATCTTGTTTGGGGATCTCTGTGCTTCATGTACCTGGATGTCTATTTCCTTCCTTAGGTTAGGGAAGTTTTCATCTATTATTTCTTGAAATAGATTCTCTGCCCCCTTGTCTCGCTCTTCTCCTTCTGGGACACCTATAACACAGATGTTAGTGCGCTTGATGTTGTCCCAGAGGTCCCTTAGACTGTCCTCACTCTTTTTAATTCTTTTCTCTTTTACCTGTTCAGCTGGGTAATTTCTTCTAGTCTTTCTTCCAGCGCACAGATCCGTTCTTCTGTATCCTCTACTCTGCTTTTGAGTCCCTCTAATGAATTTTTCATTTCCAGTATTGTATTCTTCATTTCTGATTGATTCTTTTTTATATCTTCCATTTCTTCGTTGACATTCTCACTGAGTTCATCTATTCTTCTCCCCAGATCAGTGAGCATCTTTAACACTCTTAGTTTGAACTCTCTGTTGGGTAGGTTGCTCATTTCTGTTTCACTTAGTTCCTTTTCTGGGGTTTTGTCCTGTTCCCTTACTTGGAATGTATTCTTTTGCCTCCTCATTTTGCCTTTTTCCCTGTGCTTGTGTCTATGTATTAGGTAGGTCAGCTACGTCTCCTGCTCTTGGATAGGTGACCTTATGTAAGTGATGACTTAGGAGGCTTCCAATGTGCTTCCCTCAGTTCTCAATGTTCCAGGGGTGACCCCTATGTGGGCTACGTGTGTCCTTCTGTTGTGGCCTGTTTGCTCTCCCCGTAGGCGCCCAGGGAGGCTGAGTTATGCTCCTGGCCAGCTGTTGTAATGCTCAGCTGTTTGTAGTTGTTGTGGGCCCTTCAGTCTCTTTATCAGGTGTGGGGAGCCCCAGCACAGTTGGCTACAAGTTCTAATACCACATTCGTGTTGCAGTATTTCTTTTAAGTGAGTACGCCCCCAGTGTGGCAGGTTGTTAGGCTCAGGGCCTTACAATTGCTGTAAGCCTCTAACTTATTCGGTCTCTTGTCAGCTCTCTGAGGATTGCAGCTGGGTGGGGCTGGCCTCAGGCAGAGGAGCACCCAATTGTTTCAGGCTTTGGAAGGTGGGGCAAACCTCCTATGTGGGTCTTTGAGAAGCACAAGTCTTCTGCAGCTGATAAGCCCTGCCACCCACAGGTCCACACACACAGTCAACACAGTCCTGCCCCGTGTGCGCACCCTGACCTCCCTAAGCGGACCCAGTCTCTCCACAACGGGAGCTCCACACACTCCGCCATGGCCCCACACTCTCCACCCACTCCTTGTGCACACCCTGCCCCGCTCCAGTTGGCTCAGTTGCCAGGCTGCAGAGAATCCAGTCACCAATCTATGCAGGCCCACAAGTTGCCTGAGGGCTTGTTGTTGGGTGGGGCCGGTCTCTAGGGTGGGCTACCTGCCCTGGCTGAACTGGATTAAATGGGTGCTCTAGCGGGTGGGGCAGACCTGGGCCAGCAGGCCTCAGGGAGAACTCCAATGGCGTCTGTGTCAGCACTCCCACACCAGGCCACAACAATGGCCACCGCCACTGTCCCAGTCCCTGGAGAGGTCTCACCCCTCACCAAGATGCACTCAGGGCCTATTAGGTGAGTCTCTTGTCACCAAAGCACTGTGCACCTTTCTTTGTGGTGATTTTAGTTTGCTTTCTGAAACGGGTGAGTTTGCGCGCGGGCCCTTTAAGAGCCAGTTTTAGTTTCTTTGTGAACCGGGTTTTCTGGGGGTACTCCCCAGCGCTTTAGTAGCCGGCAAAGTCAGATATTATGCCGCTGGTCTCGATTGTTCTGGGTCCACAAAATGCCCGCAGTGGGGCCGCTCCCCGGCTCAGGGCCCCGCGCCTCCAGGGAGGCTGCGTACCTGTGGGCTGCTCCCAGCGGCAGTGACGCTGGCGGCTTGTGAAGACGGCGTTTTTTCTCTCCAGAAGGGAGTCTCTGCCTCTTCTACCTCAGTTAGGATTGTCCGTTGTTGCAGGAGTTCTCTTATCCAGTTTTCAGTTCTGTCTCAGGGGTAATTTTTCCACGAGTAGTTGTAAATTGGCTGTGTCCATGGGAGGAGGTGAGTTCCGAGTCTGCCTACGCCGCCATCTTGTCCAAAGCCCCCCCAATATGTCCTTGTAAGAAGAGAAAGCAGAGACATAGACAGTGAAACACAGAAAGAAAACCATGTGAAGATGGAGGAAGAGATTTGAGTGAGGCGTGTAAATACCAAGGAACATCAAGGATTGTCAACAACACTAGAAGTTAAGAGAAAGGCATGGGATGGATTCTGCCCTGGAGCCTTCACAGAGAACATAGTCCTGCTGACATCCTGATTTGGGATTTTTTAAGCCATCCAATTTGTGATAATTTGTTACCACAGCCTTACGAAACTAATACACATGTGATAAGTAATATAAAAACGTTATTGCCAGAAAGTTTGGTATTCGTGGATGTTTTTTCAGTCATATACATCTCAGAAAAAAACTCTTGCTTTCTATTTGGCTTTTGGCTATATTAAATTTTAAAATTGCTAGAGTTATTATTTCTTCTTTTTATATAATACACAGATTAAATAATTCCAAGCATCTCTTTCATGAGAAAAAAAATCATACTTGTATAATTGATGATTTGAGCATCATTTTTTTCTTATACAAAAGAATATGCTTGAAGGAGTTAATGAAAGTACTTCTATAAGATCTGCAAAACTGTAAAGTTTAAATACCTTGAGAATGGGTGACAATGCTGAAATTTACCTAAGCTGCTGTGTAAATGTTCAAAAGTCTTAACCACAGCAAGTCTGGTGAACAGACCATTCTTTGTGTGTTTATTTAACGGGACAACTTTGATCTGAGCAGAGAAATATCTTCAGCTCACTCATTGTGCTTCAATTAGTGACAAGATGCAATCTACCTTTCTTTAAGCTTCTTCTTACTTGAATAGTCTTTGGCATTTATATTGGCAGGAAAATAATAGAAAATTGCCTGTGGAAAGGCTACGCTAATCTATGCAAATAATACAAAATTGATGTGCCTATACAGGTGGCCCTCAATCGCACACTTAGAAGGGACTATAAAACAGTGTAGGGAGTGATCTTAGAAAAACCAACAATTGAATATGATCATTCTGCTAACCTCTATTTCACAAGTTGTCTTTACATTTCCATTCTGAAGTTCTTAGGTAGAGCCAACACTTCCTCACTGACAAAGACATTCAAGAAACTAAATAGGGCAATCTGATTTTATTCATAGTATTCTTGTCTCTCACAGTTTAATAATGACAACGTGAAAAATTAACAAGCTCTCAAACCATAGACTTCCTTTAACCCAGACTGTTCTTGTTAGTCAACTTTTGTACCTTATAGTTAATTGCATGCTAGGATCCAGTAACGGATTAACACATGGGGGAGGGATGATGGTTTTCATTTTGTTTTCCTAACATAAAACAAAATCTTGAAAAACTCAGGCTATTGAATGCTTTTACATGTCCATGAGTTGCTAGCTTTTATTTGTATTATCACACTTCGTGATAAGTTGTAATGTCAAAATGCCATTTGAAAAATATACTTCTTAAGGTGTTAAGAGTTGGAAGACAGCTTAGAAATAATCTAGTAAAATTCTCTTAAGGTCCCTAATTCTCATACCAGATACTATATAACAATAACAATGTGGGAAAAAAATATGAAAGATACTGACAGTAGAATGAAAAGACAAGCCACAGACTGAGAGAAAATATTTGCAAAATTATACCTGATGAAGTCTGTTATCCAAAGTCTACAAAAATTCTTAAAACTCAATAGTGAGAAAACAAATAACCCAATTAAAAAATAGGCAAAAGCTGAACAGATACCTCACCAAAGAAGATAAAAAGATGGCAAATAACAATATGAAAACATAGTCAACATCAAATGTCCTTAGTGAATTGAAAAATAAAACAACAATGAAATACCACTATGCACCTATTAGAATGGTAGAAATCCAAAACATGGACAACACCAAATGCTAGCTAGGATGTGGAGTAGCAGGAACTCTCATTCATTGCTGGTGGAAATGCAAAATGGTACAGCCGAGAGCATATTTTTCAACGAATTATGACATGTTTCTAATAGCCACTATAGTAGGTTCTATTGGTTCTTTCAAAAGAATGATACGATAGTGTGCTGGAAATATATCATTAGCAATTATTTAAATTTATGTTGACAAATTTCAGATACCAAACTGCAGATGTTTGATGGTATACATGCTTTTTTAAAACATTCCTTTACGGACTCTATGAGCAGAAAATCTTGAGGACCAATGTTTTAAATAAAGGCCTAGGTGTATAAAACCTTTTTTAAAAGTATAGAGTATCTAATTGATGAGTAAGACAAAACTAATAGAACAAAAGATTGAAAAAAACTGTGGAGTTCTTAGAATGCTAAGGAGTCACTGTCTAGGCTAGTGCTGTCCAGTAGAAGTACAATATGAGTGACTTGTGTAATTTTACATTTTCTTGTAGTCAACCGTATTAAAAATCTAAAGAACAAACAGATGAAATTAATTTTAATACAATATTCATTTATTTAATATATTCAAAATATCTTATAACATGTAACTAATATAAAAATATTTATCTTTGAAATCAGGAATGTATTTTATATTTATAGACCATCTCAATTTGGACCAGCAATATTTCAAGTGCCCAGTAGGCACATGTGACTAGTGGCTACTTTATTGAACAGCTCAGGCCTAGGCCAGTGTTTCAGGTCTAGGCCAGTGTTGTATTCATACGTGTACCACTGCTATGACTTTCCATGTCTCTGTACCCCATAATATAACACAATTTCTGATTTTTGTCATTTTCACATATGACGTTTACTATATTGACTTAATTTTTTCTCGGAATTGATACAACATTTTTACTTGAATTTATATTAATTTTAAAAAGTATATCATTTTTTCACTTGTCAGATATAGAAGATAACCGTAAAAATATAATTTAAAATGTTATTAGGTTTCAGATAGACATTTTCGCCTAGCAAACTGAGCCTGAGGCCAGCTTCTCTCTTAGAAAGACTGAGGAACAGTTGTTTTAAGGACATAAAATACATGAAAACTTTTTCCTTAAAACAATCAGGATTAAAGAGAAGAAGAAAATTCCCACTATAGTATTTACTCAAAAGTCCCTGCACCACCTGAAATCATTTTGATGCCATCAATGTCAGGTGTCCCGCACCGAGATTTAATCACTGGGAACATTTGCCACTTCTTTAGTAGAGGCAAATTTAGGACAAAACTGTATTTTATATCTTATTCAGGCTAATCTATAGTTTAAGTACTGGAAGTTGATTTTATAGAGAGGATTAAAAACTCAAAATACTATTTTAATTATCTTTCTACATTTCTTTGTGTTAGTGAATTTTATCATATTTTATTGGGATCTGCCAGGCTTATTTAACTTTTTAGCCTCTCAGATCACCTGATCCTGTGACAAATAGAGGATCTAAGGAATTCTGAAATTTTCTATAAGTGTCAATGATACTTAGAGAAGAGACGATGCTTTCTTTTTTTGGATGACATATAAGTGATAGAGAAGCCTCATGAAGGATATGCAGTAGGAGATTTTGAGAATGACTGATCTCTACTTATCTATAAGTAATCAGATGTCAAGGACATGAACTTGTGTCCTTTCTGGTTATATTAAATGAGAGTGGCCCGGAGTTAAATACTACATAATATTAAAGTAAAATAGTTAAGGTACATTTATATCTGTCAAAAAGCAACCTCTAGGCTCCTAGGTTTTTATTACTTTGAATAATTTTACTAGCATCTTGAATATCATCTGTGATTAGAGAACATGAATATTTCCCCTGGCAATCAAATGCTATCGCAAATAATATAGTAGTTTCCACTGACAACATATTATTCTATTATGATTTACCTGTTAGGTAAATATATTTGTAGAAATTTGTAACTTCATAGCTTTATGCCAGATGGTAAATAATTATTTCATTAAAACTAGAGGCAGTTCCACAAGATACTTTAGGATATTGGCTTCAACAGACTG